>NC_080670.1:15965996-15987030 GCF_030247195.1 Topomyia yanbarensis | reverse complement strand
AAATTTAATGCTTTATCCTTGGGTTCGGTCGACTTCACTGGGGGATCGTAGTCTTTGATGACGAATTTTGTTCGACAAAGAAAGCTCACTTTCTTCGATCGTAGGATGGGAGCTTACACACCCCCACCATTTTTGGTCGAAAGTGGTGGTGTCATTAATGCGCAAAAATGGTTTTACCCAATTTTCTCCTCAATGTAAAATAATTGCTTTCCACCTAACTGTTGCTGCTTTGGCCAAAAATATAGCATAGTGCATCTCACATTGGTTTGCTAAGCTGAACCAAGTTTCGATTTCACCGGTTCTTATCAGCTTAACAGAACTGCTTTTCTTGCGGGACATCAAACTTGACTAAAAGTTTGCTCAGGACCACAAATTGTGTCGCCGTTTTTGGAGGTAGCGTAAATCTGGCGCTGGCTTAGTCCTGACACTAAGTTACTGGCTGATTCTGATGAGACGAAGTCGAAATGTAAATTCCATAATTAATCTATCGTTATTACCGTTAGATGATCTACATGTACAATCGACTCTTACGTAATTTTGATTTTTGAACTATTTTCAATATTGATTTGTTTCTGGAGCAAACTTTCCTCAATCAAAATTATAAAAAGAAACTGACATATGTACTAGTTGGTCCGTTTTTATTTTCGTAACCAAAACCTGTGAAGAAATACGTTAATAGGTACATCATGTTTCGGAAATAGATAGATTTAAGAAGGAACAAAGTTTGTTTAGTGCAAACAAAAAAGCCAACAAACATGCAGACACACGAAATTGCTTCTAATAAAAACTGCAACGACCGAAAAGTTGCAAGTACTCGAAAAGCATAAAAAATACATAAACGTAGGAAAGGATTTTTTTATTCCTCCCAAATATAACTTTCCTCAAGTTTAAAGCAAACGCCACCACTCCTCGGGCTAAACTGTAATATGTACAAAACATGGCGGATGCTTGCTGCTAAACTGTGCAGACTTATGATAATATTTTATCCCTGGCGCACCTTGTCTTGGGTTGCCTTCCTGTTGCTCCAGTAACCTGGACAGGTTAGACAGAAGACTTGTGTAGGTGAATCGGGCCGTCGCCATCGTCGTCGTCGGGTGCAAGTTTTTCGACAATGATCCAAACTGTCATAAATAAAATTGAATAGATTTTTTTTGACAAAAGAAGAACGTCTTGTGATGCTGGAGCGACAGTGACGGGGTGACGAAAAAGAAAACGAAAAAGTTCGGAAGGTTACAAACAACGATGACGGAAAAGTAGGAAGAAAATAAAGTATGTATATTTAAGCGAAAGTTTCATCTTATGACGGAAAGTGAATATCCAGGTATGACACGGCCAGCAACTTGTTTATTGAATAAAGCATTTGTTAATGTTTTTCCTTACGCCAACGAGTGTTCTTCATTATTCGATGTCACTAGCATTTGCATTGCAGTAAATTAAACGACATGCCATAACGTATAATTTGCAACCATCGAGTCGTTGAAAGACAAACAGTCAAATCAGGGCAACGGTCACGACGAGTGGCCACAGCCAAACGAATCACTGTCAATTGAATACAATTTTAATCGCCGCAATCATCAATTTCACGATCCGATAGTAGAGGTCCACTCGCGAGGACGATACTTGCACACACGCCCATGTAAATGCTCCTTCGGACAAAAGGGGGTCGTGGCACCGCTCCATCACTGAACGCCCAGCAGAAATTCGAAATGATGTACGTGTGTAGATAAACTACTGTGTGGTCGTTTTGATACAGTTTGACATCCACTCAGCGTCAATAATAATGATAATTACGCGAAACCACCGTAGGGCCGGTTGGTACAAACAGCAGTGACTGACTGTCGACCGGCAGACCGACAACGATGTCCGCCTACTAGTCGATGTTTCGATTGCTAGTGAGAAAGGTCAAGTCACAAGCTTCACTTACCTTTGAAGATGAGTGAAAATTATATTAACTTTTCGATTGCATGATTGTTGAATTTTATGTTTAACTGGCGCCAATTTCGGACTAGTTTGGATTTATCGTCTAATTGGCTCCCAAGTTGGCGCTAGTTACTGATGAGTACACTGCGTTCTGAAATTCAGACGAAGCCTTCTTAGAGACGGAGGCTTAATCAAACAAAAAAAAATGAAAAATGGAGAAACATGTTTTTAATAAAATAGTTTTGGGTTTAAAGAAAATCAGTCATGCAGTTGTGCACACATCGAAACTAGCACAAGCATGTTGTAACTGTATTCGAGCAACTACCCTAATAAAAAAAAATTATACACAAACTTTAACCCACATAGTCCAACGATTCCACATAATGTATGAATGATACCCTCAATAGGTCGTTAGGCTCTTGGATCATTAGATGTTTATTCGGGTAGTGCAAAAAATAAGTCATTACGTTCAGCACACGTCAAGTTATTAACATCAAAAATCTCACGCTCCAGTAGCTGCAGATGCTTGGAAACCAAAGCGCCCCTTCGCCGAAGGAAAGCGGTAAAGTTCAAATAAGCGTTTTCCAGTTTCAAACAGCACGAATGTTTCGTTGCTTTCACTAACTTTTCAAATCCACAAACATGTTTCACAGCAAGCTTTACGAAAATGGAATTCCATGGAACGTTTTGATGTAAAACCCCTCCTCCCTAATCTCCAAAGAAGACAAACTTCTACGCCATGCGAAATAAAATGCACCGGCTAGCCCCTCCACCCTCTCAAATAAACCACTAAATAACTCATATTCCAAAAGCATTATGAAGCGGATATCCCCTTCGTAGCTGTTCCCCGTTCCACGCGGCATCCCGCCATTCATTCAATACGATCCGTACTACCACTTCCCAAAAAAAAAAAAATAAACAGCAACAGCAAGTCCTTCCAACCGAGTACGTCTTTCGCGAGTGGAACAAAACCGCTAAAGTACCGAGAAAACCACTTTCCACTTTGCTACTTCTGCACTAGCGAACCTTGTGCAAGACCCGGATCCGCGTACTTACTGCGCTGCTACTGCTAAGATTGGTCAAGATGCGAGAAATTGAAAGGTGGAAAGAAAGAAATTAAAGAAGTTGTAATGTGTGTTTCGATTTCGTCTCATCAATAACAGACTGTCGCACAGTGTGTTTTTTGTCGTCAAAAACGTGCGAAAAAATAATCACGCGAAAATGGTGAAGCAATGATGTCGTTTTACGATGATCCAAGACCTTCATTTTGATGATATTGTTATAGTGATTAATCCCCCTTGAAGTGAGATATATGCTACAATTTTTTCAAAGTATGAAAAACAAGATGGAGTCTTCAAAAATGTTAAAGAACTTGTTTTTGCAAACATCTTTACTGAAGACCGAAAATGTCTACTTATCGTACACTCGAAGTTATTGACCGTTGTTTGTGAATGACCCCCTAAAAACTTTTTTAGCATAACTTCCTAAATATCGTAAATAAGGCTTCAGTATGTTCCAGACAGTTATTCGTCTTATCAAGATACATATCTTTCCGGTAGAGATCATCAGTATATTTCTTGCAACTTAAAAGTTATTGCGTAATTTTTTGTAATATTATTCCGAACGGCCAAAACGGGGTTTCCAGTAGAGTTATAATGCTTTAAAAAGAACTATTGTTTTCGGAAATGTCCAATATCTTCGAAAATATTCGAAATAAAAAAATCATGCTTTAATAAAAATTATGTATTTTGACGATTGAAAGATCTTTATAGAATATACGAAACCCGTAGGAATAATAATTGAAAAAATATTTTAAATAAAATATGTTTGGGGGTCATTCAAATATAACGAGCTCTAACTTCTTAAGTATTTAAGGAAGAGACATCGAATATTCAACAAAGATATTTGTGAAAGCAACCCCCACAGCTTTTTCAAAGACGTTTCCTTTACAAATTTTTTTGTTTTGGGAAATCACGCTTATAGGAGGATTAATCACGAAAATCATAGCCGGAAATGACAAACCTTGTTGTTTTTGATAAGTAGCTCGAAAACACTATTGACGTAAACTCAGAATTATTTTACGGAACATACCGAACTTGTTATTTAAAAAGTTATATCAATGAATTGGCTTTAAAGGGATCATCCACAAACAACCAGCAATAATATTGAAAATATTAAAGATAAAGACTTGGTGTCTTCAGTAAAGTTGTTGGCAAAAGCTTGTTATACAACTTTGCCGAAGACAAAAGAATGCGAAATTACTTTGAAAATACACGAGATTAGCCATTGTTGAGAATGTTGAAGATACTAAAAATAAAGACTTTGTGTCTTGGGTAAAGTTGTTGGAAAAAGTTTGCCGAAGACATAATTTTATTATGTGTACTTGCAAGAAAGCTGGTAAATATATCTCACTTTTAGAGAGATTAGTCATTAAAGTAACAACACCATATGAAAGGGCTTAGTATGTCTACAAACTCACAACGTCATTAGCCCAAATTTTATGATTTAATTAAAAGATCGCACGATTTTGACAAAAAAAACAATGTGGGTCGTGGCCATTAGCTAGAACTTTATGGGAGATACTGCGAATAGTGAAGGTGGAAACATTTGTCGTTTTTGAGTGTGTCGATTTTTTGCTTGCCAAAATTAAAATAATCACGGCGACCGGGCCCGGAAAAAGTGAATACTTTCAAACAAAGAGTATCAGTTGGTTGCTTTTTGCCAGGCATGTGCGCAAGGGTGGGAGGGGGTGGTTTGGCGATTCAACTCCCCCTGGAGATTTTGAATTATTTTTGAAAAATTCCCAAGTTTTTTTCTTTTCTTAATTTCGATTATAGAGGTTTTAACCTTAAGGTCATTCGCCTCTTCGGGTTCAAAAAATCTCTTATGAAAAACTCGAACCCAGATGCGCTGCGTACAAGGCAATCGATTTACCAACTACGCTACGCCCACCCACAGTTCCTGATCAAGAAAAAATATATTGCGAGCCGTTTTGACACATAACATGTCATTTGATTCGGGCAGTTGTCGAACAAACCCTATGAGGGATGTACTTCAAGTTGGTCGGCATCTCCGAGTCGGGCACGTCTCTTCAAATTTCGATATTAATAAATGTATTGAATAGACCAGATACACAGCAAAGGTCGGTCAGTGAGCTAGTAAAGGCAACTAAGAAGGAAAACACGAGCGATTAGCACGAAGTCATAGAAAATCGGGATATCGTTGTCTAGAGAAACTTTTACCGCTGGATGAGAAGAAATTCCGCCACGGTGAAACTCTCAGCAACAGCTAGCAGATAAATAGGAACAAGTAGTATCAAAAAAGATTAAGTTGTGAAGGTAATATGAAAAATTACAACCACACTCATACATAGATAAATGTAGACACCTTTCACAGTACACCGCGACTTTTGCTGTTGTTGTGGTTGTTCTTCTCGAAATCCGTGGAGCGGCGCCACCAACGCCACTTACGCCTTTCCGTCAACTCATCCTCTCAATTATGAAGGCGTGCTTCTTTCGCAAAACAAACACAACCAACAGTAAAGAAAAGTAGGGAATTGATTTTAAAGAAAATATAAATTTCGAACTTCACAATTGGAGTGGCTATGTTTAGCACTCCGATGGAATCGTTGGGGGGGGGGAGATCAAATCTGGTCGCTTCTTTGTTATTGCTGGTATGGACAGGAGGTATAGGAGAATAATAAGTCCGTGAGGATGAGTGAATTTCCTTTCTCCTCTCACTTTACAATCTTCTATTATTCATAGCTGATGGTCACGGGCCCTGCGTCTGGTCACGAGTTTTTTGTCTGGCTTTCTGAAAATGTTTCCCCGGGATGCAGATACTGCGGCGTTTTCACAGCTGTGATATAAAAATACTTTGCAGGGATTGGCTTAGGTAAATCAAGCGGAATAAATTTGCATTTTTTACCGTTCGTTTGTGGTCTGTGTCTAAGGCAAAATTTGATTGAACGTTAATTTTTCTTTTCTGCAATTCCAGATGCAGCATAGGAAACCAATCTGATCGATAGCAGTAAATTACCGTGGCGAGTATTGTGTAGCGTAGAGTGACAAGAAAAAAATGACACCTCTGAGTGGCTTACTAATCCAGTATTTGCTTCAAATTTGAAATAAATCGGACAAGTCAAGCTACCGGACAAACGTGTCGAAGTTTGTAAGAGGGTTTTATCTATATGGAGAAACCCACATGCTCGCATTTTTACCGCCAGGAGGTACTGCATGCATCAAATTATCATTACAAGTGATGTCTGAGTCAGTTTTGCATGGGGCCTAACAGCGCTTAGTGGTGCATCAGTACTCGATTCTAACTAACTATTCATTTTAAAGACTTTATGGTGCTATTCAACGGAAAAAACAGATCGATGTGGTGGGTTGAGCGAAAGCAATTATGTGAAAAAATCTCCCCAGAGGCAGGGTTTGAACCTGCAACCCTTGGGACTCTGACCCAATGTACATACCGTTACGTTATCCCTGGGATATGATGACGTCCCAGAGAGAACACATGAGTATCACATTATCGAAAGTGATCGTACCTTGACTCTAAAGCGAAATCACACACGACCGCAGCTACCAACCAACATATTTGATCTATTTAATTTCTCCACTAGGTACCTAGGCCCGGGTTTTAATTATCGTCTGGTATCCAATTCTAGCTCATTATCCTTCGTACATTGGTGGGTGACAGATCTAATGAAGACTGCCGATTTCTGGTCCCTTGCCCAGAGCTAGAATTAGATGCCAGACGATAATAAAAACCCGGATATTGGTATCTAGGGAGAAATTAAATAGATAAAATATGTTGGTTGATAGCTGCAGTTATGTATGATCTCGCTTTAGAGGCAAGGTACGATCACTGTCGCCAATACGATAAAAACTTGCATTGGGGCGGAGTCCCAAGGGTTGCAGGTTCGAATTCTGCCTCAGGGGGGATTATTTCACAAAATTGCTTTCGCTAAACTCACCATTTCGATCTGGTGGGTCTTCTCCATATAAATCGTCGATAAATCGCATACAAACTTCTGGCACGTTGTGCCGGTAGCTAGACTTGTCTGATTTGCTTCAAATTTGTGGCAAATACTTTTGGTAGGACTAGGAATTGACATACGGGTGGGCCGATTAAGTTTTTTTTTTAAATTTATTTTTCTGGGCAGTCTAGTGTAGCGCCTTCTGAATTCTTTCTCAGTGAAAGGAACTAATTGTCAAAATTGTCCATCAAATTGATTATAATCAAACAGGGAAGAAGTGTGCAGTTTATTTTCTAGAATGTGCCGTTTATCTGCCAATAATTGGTATTCCTTAGTTAGGCCAAAGTGGTCGCCCAATTACGAACTTATTACGACTATAGAAGCTAGCAACGAAGCAGAAGATCAATAAATCAGTGCTAATAAAATGTGCTGCTCAGTTTTATATTACTTCCTGCGTTATCAATTCCGGTTTGGATAATTTTAATTTTTTTCCCATTATGCTACATAATTTGATATTACATACCTCTCATCAGGAGAAAAAAAAGCTCAACCTTCCTTTCTCATTCATCATCCGAGCAGTCAGGCGTATCTGATTGAGACCTAAAAAATGCCACATTTTGCTGATTACGATAATTATCTTCTTTTTTGTGGCGAACCAAGCGCTTTCCAACCTCTGTGCGGGTGTGTACGGACAGGTGACGCGGATAATGCGGAAATTTCGCGAAAAGTACACATTATCATCATTACCATCATCATCGTCATCCGCTGGGACTCACCGGGAATCCCAGTAGCCGATTTTTCTGAATGATCGTTGATGGCCTTACCTCCGATGGGTACTGCTTGCCTGGTTCATTTCGGCGATTTTACATTCGCCGAAATTTATATAAGTTAGGGTTACCAGCCGTACTTATATTAAAGTCCTTAATTTCTACGATTTGAGGAAGCGTCTTAAATAAAACCTCAAATATCTCTAATAGCAGAAGAGAGACATCGATTTCAAGGGATAAGGTTGTGTAAAAAATTAAAAGTATTCAAAGGCACTTAGATTATCACCGCCAGAGGCGCTACTGATTTTTACGGAACAGACATCTAATCACGTGGAGACTTCGAAATAACTGACATGGTTATATCTCTAGTTGGGATGAACTGGTAAGGCAACTTTTCAATTGTTATTTTGATTTGGTCACATCATTCCAGCACTTTTTTATCAATAAAATTTCCTACACGCTTACTTTCTGTAAAGAAAGCCCTTTCCCTGAAAATGAGTAAAATTATTAGATAGCTCAATATCGATCGGGACTTAAAGTGTCCTTAAGTTGCTCTTAGTTCATTTGGTAACCCTATAATAGACCGAACGACCACCGCAGTGAAACCGGGTGCGATAACAAGGATGATTACGAACACGTACCTCCGGGAAGGTCCCGTTCGTACGGTCTGTGTGAAAGCTGGTAGTCCGTGTGTGGTCTAGCTGTTTATATTTACATTTCATTCGGAGTCAACCATGCGGGTACTTGTACGGCGCGCTATTGAAATTGCAATTGAAATTGATCGAAAAAAGCCGTTACGAATAAGAAGCAATGGTATTTTTTAATTCATGTAGGTTAATGTATTTGGTGCTTAATTCGTGACACGAAAACCTTAACAATTTTTCCCTTTTCGTTTTCCTGGATCCAGGTAAAACAAATGATGTACCTTTGCACGCTCCGTCTGAGTCGTCTAACTCGTCGTCCGAAAATAGAATGGCAAATGCTGATAACAATAAAGATCTAACAGTGCTTTATCTTGCTTAGATGGCATTACTTTTGGGTTGAATACTAAGAATCGCTACAGATTAGCTTCACAACTGTTTGAAACAAACTGAACCTGCTCTACCTTAACTCAGACTCTTCGCCCATCAAAATCTCCAGCTAACATCCGTCTTTCTGTAGGCACAAATACAGGTCAATCCGCTTTCAAAATATGAAAGCAATGTTGCGTCAATAGGCTCATGGCCCTGTGTTCCTACAAACCGAAAACATTTTGCCATGAGAAATTCACCCATATCAACTCAACGTACACACCAATTTAAAAAAAAAATATCCCAACGCAATTCACACACATCGCACCCTGCCGTGTTGAACTCAATATAAAACCCACCACATTGCAAATCAACGAACTCGAACCTATTGCATTTCCTTACGCACAGGGTGAAAAGGGCGCCATAAACTTTGCACACAGCAAGGAAACGGACACACGGATCAACTGTGTGCGAGTTAATGCCATCAGTGCCGAAAATCCATAGCATCTACAATGGACTTTCGACAGTAGTGGCATTAACTCGCACACAGTTAAACCTTGTAAAACTTGCACCCGTTTCTATGCTTTATCGTGCCCCATTTACCCTGCTAGATTCGAAATTTTGCATGTACACGAACGATTTTACCGTCCGGACGATACACTAATCATACTGCTCGTTTGGCAAGCGGGTGACGAATGATTGAGCGGACACGCGACACCTCTATTTATAAACCGTCTGTATTAGATTTAATCTCTTAGGTGCGAGTGTGTACAAATGCAAACGTTGCCGAAAATCCATAGTGTCTATCGCTTATTGTACCGTTCGGACATTACAGTCATGATGTTGCCCGTTTGAAATCAGAGCTACACTTACAAATTGATTTAAACGGGCACGCGGCACCTCTATTTATAACTTTTCGTGCTTGATTAAGCCTTGTCTCTGCTTGGAAACCCTGCCTCACAAATGGTAATTTTCCCTGTTTTCGTGATTTTTTTTATTTACCGATTTTCAATAAATGTTCCAATCGTGAGTGTTTAACTGATTTGTTCCGTTAGCTTTACGAGCATTTCGTGACCGTTGACCTCGTTAGATGGAAGAAGACTGATGATATTAAAAACTTTTTAAACACGTAACGTAGACTCTTTGACTGGAATGTATCACTTCAAACAACTCACTTGCACTTGCTCCAGGCCCTAATTGATAAGTTTCTTCTTCAAGTAGACCGAACGCATCGCTCCAGTCCAAAACCTCCCCGGAACACTACCCGCAGTCCGAGCGGTATTCAATCATTGCAACCAAAGGAAACTTCGGACGGAACCGTTCTAAACATATTTATCTATGTTTCCATTTTTCGCTGAACCCATCAGTACAGAAACTTCACAAAACCAACCGACATATAGCCATCATCAATCAGTGCGGATACGTGGCAAACGGAACTTTCAAACGGCAAACATTCACGGCAGCCCCTTGTTGAAACGCAACGGGGAGTTAGACAACATCACGTCCCTAGAAGCGACAGCTTCCCCACACCTACTTTTCTGTCTTCCGTCCGGAATTGGGTATCCACAACCAGCACCATGTCGCACGAAGGAATGCCGCCGTAAACAATGCAATTTCATGCTCATTTCGTTGGTCCGTTGTGTTTTTGTCGATCAGACGAGGGGTCTTTCTTTTAGTTTATTTTAGTAATTGGTTTTCCAATAAAAAAAAATCGTCTTTGTCCGATCTAATTTTAACGTGGGTGATGTTTGTAGAAACAATAAATATTTTACTTCCCGGACATCATCCGGCGTCCCCTCCGAAGACGCTCGAGGGTGAAAGAAAAGCGACGCGACGGTACATACACACAACCCTTTCCGAGATAATGTGATAGAAATGCGAAAAACTTTTGCTTTTCCTCTTACCGCTCGCTGTCATAACTAGAGCACTTTACCAACGAAAACAACGACGAACAAACTAGCTTCGAAATGAGAAAAGTTTGCAACCTCGAGAGGTCCCGCTCCGTCCCATCGAAACCGAACAGGGCGGGGGACCACACTGATCTGACTGATGTCCAGTCAAGTGGTAACGATCAAGCTGCTGCTGTTTCTGCAGCAATAGTCAAATGTTTGCAACATCATACAGACTCTGCTATCAATTGATGTGGTTTAGTTGGGCAGCACAGTCCAGGGTCCGGTTTGCTAAGTAGAGAAAATATGAAAAGTTTGTAAACATGGTACTCAAGAGAAAGAGGGAAAGTAAGCTTGTGGAAATTGTAAATGGTAGGATCATACGATGCCGAACGAACGACTACACATGTATTTCTAAACCCGGCAATTTATTTATAATGAAATTTTTGCTAATTTTAAACTTAATTAGTTATGTAATTTGCGTTTTGACGTCGTCTCATCAGAATCCGACATTAACTTAGTGACAGGACTAAGATAGCGACGGATTGACGCTAGCTCCAAAAACGGAGACACAATTTGTGTTCCTGGAGCAAACCCACAAAACCTATAACTAAATTAGTTATGAAATTTACGTTTTGACTTCGTCTAATCAGAATCCGGCGCTAGCTTAGTCCTGCCACTAAGTTGTGTTGTGTAATAGAGATAAAAAAAAAGAGTTTACCCAAATTTTTCTCCGTTATTTCAAACATTATCCAACGAAAAATTTAATATTTTGATAGGAATATCAATGATGAACTGACGTGCAATATGTATTTCTTTAGTGTCCCGCACAAAATAACGATTGTTTTGAAATGAAACCATCGCTTTTGTTACATGAAACGTGTATATTTTTGGCTTGAGGTTACTAAAAATTCCACGTGGAAATTCGTTGAAATTATGAACTTTAAATCAGCTTCACAAACGGAAATTATATTCACCTTAAAATGGCCGGGAGAACACAAAGTTTATGTTACTAAAAGTACACAATATGAGTTCCCTGGGGACTTTTTTTAACTTTTAAAATGCTTCAAGTTAGCACATGGAACTTCTATCAAATTTTAAACAGAATAAAAAAGTAGTTTCAATAATCTTGTTATCTATTTTAGGCATTTTTTGGTTACTTGGAAATCCACTGAACTTTTCCTACAATCATGAAAACCAGCGAAACTTTTTTCTCTTTTTGTCCGACACAACGTCCTGAATTTATGCAAACGTACTGCCAACTGCACAGCGGGCATAAGTTCAAATTTGATCTGTCACCGCTGATGGGCATCGAAGTGTGCGATGACTGACAAAGCAGCTAAACTTGCATAGTAACCGATTGCTATTCCTATCTCTATCTCTCCCTCTCCCTCTCTCTCTCTCTCTCTCTCTCTCTCTCTCTCTCTCCAAGTTTTTGGAGACTATTGTAACTTGTTCCGAAACTAGAACGGCAAACTTCGACCGAGTCGAAAAGTGTCACAGTGCAAGTCATTCCACACTATCGTAACATTCTCCGGCCATCATTAGTGCAACTGACAACGAAATTTCCAACGATTCCCAATAGAATGGATAAAGGATGAGTTCCGAAGATGATATTTCGTTCTCACACGGACGGGTTCACGCGTTCTGCCAGACAGCCAATGAAAACAATTGAATTAATTAAAACTTTTCCCCCTCCCGCGTTCGTCCGTCCGTAGGAAGCTCAGTTCTAATGGGACATCTACGGCAGCTGTCACTTGAAAAGCAAGTGGCGCTTATTATTAGGAAAAGTTCGATTCTTTACAACCCATCCGAACCAATGCAACCAATAAGAAGAAAGATGGAGAACCTTTTCAATCTCCTTCGGGGGGAACAATTCAATCCCACATATAATACGACCGACTGGAGAAATAGTTAGCTGAACAGTGGCGAACCATATTTAGGGTAGATAACGACTCTTGCTTTTGACAGGAAACTTTTTCGATGCATGTGTGTGTGTGCTCGGTGGTTTCACGGAGATTTTCCGATAACTTATGACCCAGTTCTGATACGGGGGCTGGGAAAACCGGGAGTATAACTATCTATATAGCTAGCGTATAATATGTCGTTGTAAACTTTGTCTGATCCGATCGATGGCGTGTTGAGCTGAAAGATGTGGGAAAGTTTCGAGTATACGGTGGCAAAGTCACACTTGTTAATTTCTGACTTACTTTTGTGGTACTTTGTTGTGCATTTTTAATATGGGAACCTCCAATGCAAGAATGTGATCGCTTTAAATTACCGAGAACCATAAAAGGCTGCAAAGTTAAAATTATGCCAGCGAATTTCTTTCATTTATTGACGTTTGAAGGGCTAAAATGGATTGGATCCGTAAATAGAAGCTCTTATGCGCACTTCACAGGGACAGTTCCAAGAATCTTCGTCCAGCACTAAAATTGAACCATTTGAATAGCGCAATTTGCAAGACTTGTTAAGGCATTGCGTCAAACTAACTTTACCACGGCAGATAAGATTAAGGGAGGGGGGGGGGGGTTGGTAAGTGCTTCATAAAGAAAAAAAAAACTTTTTCTTGAGAATTTTTTTACAAGTTTGGGCGAACCGAATTAATCAAAACTTTTGGGCATTATAATGTCTCATCTCAACAACATACTGTAATTTTTTCATGCAAAAATATTGACCAGCGACTCGGTGATGAAGCTTTTTGTAGAACGTCTCTGAAAAAAAAATGATTTGCGGTGTAAACTGCCATTCAAAAACTACTTAACCGATTTATTTCAAATTTTGCATACACATTCTACGTAAAAAATACGTAACCTATACGTTGAGTTTTTAAGATATTTTTTTTTCAATTAAGGGAGATTTTTACTCATTTGAAATAAAAATTGCTATCTTTCACGAAAAATTCTGCAATTTTATGCGTAAAAACCCTCTTAATCGAAAAATTATCTCAAAAACTCAACGTAGGGGTTAGATATTTTTAACATAGAATGTGTATTAGGGTGACAATAAAACGACCATTTTTGAAATCACTAATCTACACCCCCTAGCGTCGTTCCAAATCATGAAAAAATGACACTGTCCAAATTTGAGCGAAATCGGTTAACCCTAACCCCTCTCCCAAAGAGCTTAAAGTTTGTATGGGATTTTGGCCAAAATGTATGGGGAAACACTCGTAGTTCACTAGTTCGCCGCTAGAGGTCGCTGTAAACTTCCGATCGCTGACCTAGGAAGGAGTTAAGCTTTTGACGATATGCTGAACAAGTTTGTCGAAGACTGCAAGACAATCCAATCAACCGTTAAAGAGTTATTAACGTTTAAAATTGGATACTGCTGCTTAACATTCGCAAAGGGCGTACTCCGCCTGTTTCATGTATGTGAACCACGAGTGAAGGTGGGACAAAGTTAGGAAAAACTGATATATCTCTGAAACGATGAGAGATAGAAAGCTATGATGTTCCACAAAGTTGTAGAGGAATAAAAGGACTTTTTGGTTCACTAGAAAGTTTCAGGATTTCTCCGCAAGGTGGCGGTAGTGAGCCAAGCAATTTAAAGGGGATACTCCTATCTGTACAACGGTAAGAGATGGAGCATTTGGATGTTCTACAAAGTTGTAGAGCAGCAAAAAATATTTTCTTTTCTCATTTGAAAAATGCAGAATTCTACCACATGGTGGCGCCAGTGATCAAAATTAATTCAAGGTAATACTCCTATCCATACAATGGTAAGAGCTAGTGCAATCTGATGTTCTGCGAAGTTATACAGTATTTCAAAGGCTTTTGTGTCTCGTTATTAAAATTGGAATAAGGACGCATATATACTGTGTGTATGAAGCTTAAGGGGTTACATACCTTTTTTTTATTTTTCAAAAAATCGATTTTTTTATTACTTTATCTGAAAGTACAACTCCTTGAGAATATTTTTCCAAATTTTTATAGAGATTCGAGAAATATATCGAAAGTTACAGCGCTTCCAAGCGTGCTTCGTCTACCAAGCGCAGTGGTAATTTTAAACTCAATTATCTCGAAATACCTATTTAAAAAAAATGGTTTTCCCGTGATTACGATTTTTGAAATACTACTCAACCGATTGTCTTTATTTTTTTTTTAAATTGATCGTAATTAATTTTTCTCATACCTTAACAATTCCTTTTTTATGTTTGTTTTGTAGATGAGAATTTTTTAATACAATTTTAAAACTCTAAAACAGCGATTTATTAGGAAAAACGTTCACGAATTCAGGAAAAATGTTGAAAAATGTCTCCGGTTATTCAACTAGGTCGACTAATAGAAACCGACTAAAATTACAATTATTTTGTTCAAGATGTGTGGTTCGGTGCACGAAATTAGCGGTAACCAATCACGAACTGGTTTTAGTTGGGTGTTGTAAAATCCGTTTTTTTTTCGGCTCGGTGCATGAAGTTAGCAGTAAAGAATCACGAACTAGTTACGGGCGGGTGCTTAAAATCCGGTTTTTCGTCATGCATGCTACTCTACAACTATCAGAAATGCAAATAATTTCCTTTGCTAGTAGTAGGTAACGACACAAATTGTTTCATCCACCAGCCGTGTACAGTTCACCAATATTTTTTTTCTCGGTATTGTACAGCCCTTGGAGAACCCTGTACGCTCTAAACAGCTCTACACAAAAAAAAATGAAATAAAACTGTAGCAGACCTACATTTAAAATTTCTCATCATTTCAGTGTCCGGTTGGTGCGTCATATTGAAGGCTCTGACCGAGATGAGCTGAAACTTTTCCCCATTTCCAAGTAGTTTTTTTCGAATGATTTTTCAAAACAGGTTTTCGTTATTAATGCATGTCATACATACCTCAAAATTGTGTACAACATTGTTGAACTTATTTTCGACAAATTTCGAAAATTGATTAATTCCATGCAGTATGATATGAAAAGATATGAGCGTTCCAAACCTTACACGACTTTCATCCCGAAATTTTCAAAAGGGCCCGTATATTGAATGATAAGTCGTTAGCCACGACAAAAACGGAACAGCACTTCATAGTATAATGGGTTCCGCCGCGGTACAATTTTCGAAAAAGCATACTTTTATTGGCTTACTTTGGGGTCCTACAAACAATGTCACTGTTGACTTACTTAGTACTTTGGAATGGACAGGGATCCAGAATGTAAATTTAGCAGGAATTTTATCTTTTTGCTAAAATTAAATGATTTAGCCTTACAATATATTTGGCAAAGTTGTTGTACTTTACAAGCCCTTTATTTTGCTTTAAACAGAAGCTAGGGTGGTTCTAACTTTAGCAATATTTAAAATGAAACTTTTGAATGGTTCGAGATAGAGCTTGACTATTATCCATGAAGTTGTAGAACAACACATTTTAGCCAAATTTGCAAGCTCTAGCTTTTATACTTTCCATTGCCCGACAAATCCAAATGTAAGCTGTTAGGTGTTCCTTAAAAACGGTTTTATTTCTATAACAAGTTTTCATTTTACACTAAAGTACCCTATGGACAAGGGTGCAAGATTATTTTAAGGTGCATAATTTTCTTTAAAACTCCAACTGCTAAAATTTTTTCGTTTGAAAGATATGAGAACTTTTTTATAAAAAGAATTTATCTTTTTCATATAGCATTATCTTCGATTAGGACACTTAACATTAAATACCGTTGTCATATGATATAGCATGCTTTGTAGTATAGATCGCAAAAAATGGCAAATACGATATTTTTTACGTCTTGCAATATTTACTCATAAAAGAGTTTATTTTTAGTAAAAAGTATATATAACTTTCTAACAAGAGACGCTAGAGGTTCGGTACATTGAGACAAAATGCTCTCCTTCAAAATATCTGAAAGTTTTTCTAACGTGATTCTTATGAAAAATTAAAATTGCAAAAGTTATATAAAGAAAACCATTTGTTAAGAAACATCCTATTTTTTGGTAAATTTCTTGTAAAATGCAAAACACACGACATAGAGTTCCAGTGTCTTCGACCAAGTTTTCTAAAATTTTATTTTCTACGAAGCTCTATCTCGAACCATTTAAAAGTTAATTTTAAGATTTTAAAAATTTAGAACCACCCACATTAAAACGCTAGGTTCTATTATTCAAAAGATATATGAACTTATAATATCAAAAATAGAATTTTTAATCAACTTTATGAATGAGTGATATTGTTGGCGAAAAAGTGCACATAACTCATCAACGAAAATAGTTAGATATAATAGTTGCCATGAAACAAGTTGTTTTCCATAAAACAATCTTAAAGTTGTCTGTAGATTACTTCACTTTTAAATCAATACCGCAAAAGTTATTTGACTGAAACAGTTTTTCCCTAACCTTCAATTTTAAAATAATAAAAGTATAGGTTGTAAAATGAAAAGTATGATAGGTAGAGCTCACATGTCTTCAGCAAACTTTTCCAAGATTTGTCGTTCTACAACTTCGCTGAAGGTTATTTGGCTCTAGCTGGAATAATTAAAAAGTTATTTTTTTGATCTTGGAACAATTACCCTATCTGTTTTTTTTAACAAAAAGAAGAGGCCCACAAACTACGAAAACTTCTCCAAAGACTTATTAAGGCTAAGTTGTTTAGTTTTAGAAAAATCTCAAAATTCCTACTAAATTTACATTCTGGACCACTGTGGAAAGGTAATCCTTATTTCTATGACCTCACATGAACTACAATTCCAAAGTATTGATTTGAATTGTTCAGTTTGGAAGTTTTGTGTGGTATCAGATACAACGAAAAATTGACCATCGGGTCTTCAAATGGGCGTAGTATCCTTTGCCTACTACCAAAATATCAGTCCTGTACTCGTATAACCAATATAATTTGAATTGGGTTCGCAGCACATGGCACGTCTTGAAGCGACCAACGAGCACCGACGACAACAACATACACTATATTCCTCCGGCGATAGCGAGCAACATGCGCGATGAACCGCTTAAAATACCCAGCTGTCGAGACGATCCACCCATGCTAGAAGATCAAAAGCAAAATTCAAATATCTGGTGATGGGGTGATCTGGTGGGCAGGTAGCGCAATTGGCATGCACGCTTTGCTTATTTGCAAAAAAGGGGATGCTGAATATAATAGAAGCACAGCGCGAATTGGATTGTAGCCTACTTAGGTATTTATCCCAGGCTGGCAATATTGTAGCACAATATAGTACTTAAGCCCTGTAGTCCGAGTAAGAAAACAGAATATATTTCGAGCCGTTTATTTCTAAGTTATAAGTGAGGCCAGATTTGATGAAAAAGTCACTAATTGGCATTCGAATGACCCTAGTAGTTCTCACCTATCACCAAATTATCAGCCCTGTAATCGTGCAACCAATGCCAGTCTAATTGGATTCACAGCGCATTGTGTACGCTTCTTCTGCGAGAGGTAATAAACGAGCACTGACGCGCTGCACTATACACGACATCTCTGAGACAAGAGCGCTCTTCAAGTTAGTCAACAGTTAGTTAAAAAAATTAAAAATGCTGTATAAATGAATGCAACAGGAGAAATATAAATGGGGTTACGAAGAAATTTAAGAATATAGGTTTTATCATAGCATGATAGTCTTAAGAAAACTTTGTAACATGTTATGTATAATAAAAGAATCTCTGCACAATAGGAGTAAAAATTCGAAAAAATTAGAAAACATTCAAAAGGTGTATTAAAATATATTCATACTCTATGCTGTTTGCACCACTAAGCGGCCTAAATTTTATTTTTACAACCAGACACGAAAGCCTTTGAAATACTATATAGCTTTGTAGAACATCGGATTGCACTATCTCTTGCCATTGTATGGATAGAAGTATTACCTTGAATTAATTTTGATCACTGGCGCCACCATGTGATAGAATTCTGCATTTTTCAAATGAGAAAAGAAAATATTTTTTGCTACTCTACAACTTTGTAGAACATTCAAATGCTCCATCTCTTACCGTTATACAGATAGGAGTATTCCCTTTAAATTGCTTGGCTCACTACCGCCACCTTGCGGAGAAATCCTGAAACTTTCCAGTGAAACCAAAAAGTCCTTTTATTCCTCTACAACTTTGTGGAACATCATAGCTTTCTATCTCTCATCGTTTCAGAGATATATGAGTGTTTCCTAACTTTGTCCCACCTTTACTCGTGGTTCACATACATGAAACAGGCGGAGTACGCCCTTTGCGAATGTTAAGCAGCAGTATCCAACTTTAAACGTTAATAAAGAGTTATTCAGTTCACGGTTGGTTGGATTGTCTTGCAGTCTTCGACAAACTTGTTCAGCATATCTTCAAAAGCTTAACTCCTTCCTAGGTCAATGATCGGAAGTTTACAGCGACCTCTAGCGGCGATTTTGTGAACTGCGAGTGTTTCCCCATACATTTTGGCCAAAAATCCCATACAAACTTTAAGCTCTTTGGGGGAGGGGTTAGGGTTAACCGATTTCGCTCAAATTTGGACAGTGTCATTTTTTCATGATTTGGAACGACGCTAGGGGGTGTAGGTTGCGAAATTTTTTTTACATATAAATCATTGTCACCCTAATGTGTATGCAAAATTTACAAAAAGGACCTCTTTTTGGACTTTTAGTACCAATTCAACAAACATTTTCTTTGCGACGGCGCCGGTGGTTGAGTGGTAAGCGTGGTCGCCGCTCATTCCAGTTGGTCTGGGTTCCAGTCGAGGTCGTTGAGATTTTTCTGAGGTGAAAAAATCTGAGGTCACGTCTTCCTTCGGAAGAGAAGTAAAGACGTTGTCCCACCGGTCTATGAGTTTGGTGGATCGATATCTGGTCCAGATAGTGAAGTCACCTCTCTGGCGTCGGTAAAGAAGAAGTGATCCAACTTCTATACTCTTACTAACAAAAATATCCTCCTCCTGTGATGCTTGTGCAGTGCGCAGTAGTGTATACGGCCTCTAACAAAAGCAAGTATCGAACTAACCATTCCTTCCCTTTCCTTCTGCGATCTACGTTCGGGTCTGGCCGGTGCGGGATTGATCAATAAGCACTTTAGAATTACCAGGAGTTGCACATTGAAAGATGTTTCGCTACTCCCAAGCATATTTATCTACTTATTCTCTGTGTAACTTCAGCTAGTCCAGATCGATATCGGAGTAGCAGCCAGGGGTGGTCGCACAAGCTCAAGCTCAATTCAACAAACATTCTCTTTGTAGCCTGCATTAATTGCAATCAATTGATGTATACATATGTGTATGTCATCGCAAGACATCCCATGAACATCGAAAGGTTTGTTCCTTGTGTACAAAATTTCGTGCACGCGTTCAAACTTAAACATGCTTCGTTTCGATGTACAGGTTCACCTCGAACATCGAACCCAAGCGAACGATGTACAAACTCTAGTTCAAACATCCGTGTACGTACACGAGAACGGTTCGCACAAGGGCAAAAGAATCAACACTAGTGAGGGCCTATTAAATCAGAGTGTAAGTGATTTTACTATGGAAACATAGCAATAACACGATTTTTGATTGGAGACACCTCTAAATCATGTCCAGATTAAGTCATTTTTGGCGAAAGTTTTTAAATTCACACCTAGAACAAAAATCTGAGCTGACCCATGTATATTTCAAAACTTTTTCAACATGTGCAGAGGTCTAGTGTACGTACATGGGGTTCGGTTGTGCAGGCGAACATGTGCACGTGTTAGGGTACGAAATGGCGTGTTTGAGTTCGTACACGAAGTGTGAGTTTAATATGAGCACAGAACCAGATCGAACATTGTGTACGATGTTCATTTGGGAAGACTGGTCTGGTCATCGCTTTAAATTCAAAGTTATAGCCTTGTTTGCCGCGCTTCCATTCATTGTCGTTTGATAATGCTACAGAAGCTACAACAGCCGTGTTGGTCCATGCGGGTTCGCAGCAGCGCAAGCTGTTTACGCCTTAAATCCGGTGTTCGAAATTCATGAGCTGCGACGTTACAAATGGCGTGAAAGTACTTAGTTAAAAGTAGTATATGTGTAATCGTAGTAATCGTCGACACTGGTGATCGTACGTGACTTATTTTTTGTCGGTTTTCATGGTAAAGAGGGATAAGTCTGTCTTTGTCGGGAGACATGCTGGTAGACTTGAGCGATTCGTAATAATGCTGCCTAAGCTCGACTCCTGCCAGCAGAAGACAAAAGATTAGTCCATAAGTTTTTAGGCTTGTTTCTAATGACCCTTCCAGTTTTCCGATCTGTATATTTCACATCCTTGCTCTCCTCTCACTTGAGTACTATAGCTCTCTGGTTCAGCGTATCATTACAAGACAATTGACGTAACGCATATCGTATGAATCTGCGCTTGACGGCTTCAATTCTTTGGCTCCAAGTTGCATGGTAGGGATGCGAGACGACGTTTGCGAATTCCAACCGTGAGCGCACCAGTAAACATATAACGCTTTGAAGGATAAAGAATCCCGGAATCCGTTGGATATTTGAACATAAAACCTAGTAGACGATTTGCTTTGTCAATGATCGCTGAGAAGTGATGGGCAGT
>NC_080670.1:15815496-15965496 GCF_030247195.1 Topomyia yanbarensis | reverse complement strand
GAGGAATGTCACTCGTTTTCTTGAAAAACAAAAAGTCCAATTACATTTTCGAAAAAAAAACAACTAGAGTGGGCTGGGCCGAATATATTTTTTCGGAAGATAGCAATAAATTGAATGCAAAATGGCGTTTTCTATTAGTCTATAATACGTCAGGATCAGTTTTTATGAGCATTTGCAAACTTTTTGTAATATCAATAAAAGGAGAGGATTGAAAATAAGGATAAATTTAAAAAAGTTAAGTAGCTATTGATGGTGTACATTTAAGTGCTGAATTAAATGGCGTAATAAGATTTTGAATAGAAGATCACGTTCTCAAATGGTGCACTTTTAGTCAATAATACTGAACTTAATGTTCAAAACCAGTTTTTACGGACAAAAGATCACATGATTTCGAAACCGTTACCTTTAGAGGCTTAGTATCTTCGAAGACGTTTTCTAACATACTAAAGCGCATCCCATGAAAAAAAAAATTATGTTGGAAATTATTCCCCATAAACGTTATTATGGAGAATCGATTCTTTAAAAAACTATGTGTTTTAGGTAACATTGTACAGAATTATCTTAGAAACAACTTTGATGAAGACATGAGAGTTCTAAGTATATGGAATTTTGTTATTGTAAGTTTTATGGATAAAAATATTTTTTTCATTGTTAAATAACCTTGAAGAAGGTCCAACAAATGCAAGAGTTATTATAAACATTGCTCCAATGTCTTCCACATAGTTGTTTCTAATTTCCTTCTTGTCGTTATTATGATACAATAAATTTAGTGAAGTGCAATATCTGCAGTTGCAAATTGCGAGTTGGAATCACAAACTAAAAAATGAAATACCCGCCGATATTATCCAATCAGCTTTGAATTCCGAAAGTAGTTTAATTAATCAGTAAGGGCGTCGAACATGCGGATTAAATACGCATTGTTATGTCTGTGTGAGCTGGGCTTTCCTTTGACTATGGCTAAATAGGAAGCCTGTCAAATCTGTCTTGTACAGCTGAATGCAAAGATTTTACGCTTACGGTGGTTGAGTAGGATAAGCGTGCCCGTTCTCGCTACAATGGAACAAGGATTCAATTCGGTTGGCGCCGGAGTCGCTAAGAATGCTAAATTCGGATCCACTTTTAAGGTTCAAGTTACCTTTTTTGAGCATGTGTTAGAATTGAGCGCTTGGTAGCGTTCGTAGGAAAAAAATTGTTCTGCTTTGCCACCGGATTATCCATATAAAACCTTTTCATTGCGAAGTTGTGTTGCGTACCCCAGCACGTTGTGGTAGTGTGGCAAAAAATCTCAACCACTTTTTAAAAAGCACCATTCAACTAAGCCGATAGTTTTTCCAGCAGCTATTTTGCATGAGTCGAATCGTAATGATCTAATAAATCGACTGATTTTCTTCTTTTAGAGTTTTGAAAAAGTTTTATATGGGAAAGTTGAACACATTTTTTCCAACACATACTATCAAGCGTTCAATTCTCATAGACACTCACCGAAACTGCTTTGAACCTTAAGTACGTCAAGTCAAGACTGCAGCCAGTGGCAATGACAACCACAAATATGGAAAAACCCATTGATCAACTTCTTTTCCCAATTGCTTTTTTATTATTTATTAATTATAGAGAGTTGATTCTTTAAAAAAGGGTTGTTTAGAGACTTTGTGTCTTCAGTAAAGTTGAACAGAATTATCTTAGAAACAACTTTGATGAAGACATGAGAGCTCTATGTATAGCGAATTTTCTTCAGTGTAACTTTATTGTTGTAAGTTTTAAAAGTTCATAACATGTATACAATGCGCCATTTCATCGTTAAATAACCATGTAGAAGGTCCAACAAACGCAAGAGTTATTATAAACATTAATATTAGGACAACTTGTGTCGAATGATTTTATTTGTTAATATCCTAAAACAGCTCATAGAACTCTGAAGATATAGAACTCTAATGTATTTCCACAAAATTATTTCTAATGTCATGTCCTACACCATTACTTAAGACACCAAATATCTTCAAGTGTTAAATCTTCATAATTACTTTTAGTTGTACTTTGTTGTAAAACTAATTTAAAGATACTAAACCTTCAAAATTGACGATTAAAAAACTGTGTTATATTGACCGTAAAGAACACTCAAATTGGCACTACTCAATTACTTGACTTTATTTCTTTTTATTTTTTGATGAACAGTAACGCTCAACCAGGTTTGGACTATTCGTCGGTGATTAATGTACTGCATTTTTTCCAAAACGGTATTCTTGATGCTCCAAGGCAATTTTGAGGCTTGTAGTTTTGAAGGTCTAGTAGCATTTTTTTGAAATAGATTCTTATTGCATGCTGTTTTATTGGGGTCCAACACTTTGATGTATGAACATTCAAGTTTTGTTTTTTTAGGAACGGTATTCTTAGAGGTCCAGAGCTGAGCTTTTCGTTAAATTTTTCTTTGAAGCTGACAATTTCGGGATTTGAGATCTGTGTTTTGGGTACATTAACAGTACTATTGAAGACCCAGAAGTGACATTTTCGAGGTCTATATTTTTCAAGCCTATATTTATACATTTTGGAAATCAGTATTTCTGGGATCTGCGTTTTGAAGTAAGCAGTTTTGATGTTTTAAAGAAATCTACATTTTTTAAAACGATTTTCTCCCCACTCCAAGGCTGAGGTCAGCATTTCTAAAATTTGTCTTTTTAAGGTCCCTATTTTTGGGGCCTGTATTTTGAGGACCGTTTTTGTAAAGCGCTAACTTTGCAGGTCAAAGAGTTGCATTTTATTATTTCATTTATTTTTTTAAAATTTTGATTAAAGATATTTTAACCTTAGGGCCATTCACCTCATTTCGGGTTAGAAAAATATCTTTTGGAAAATCTCTGTCTTTATGTGCGTGAGCTGCATACAAGGCAATCGATTTATCAACTACGATATGCCTGCCCCTTATTTATTTATTCATTTATTCATTTGCAAAGCTTTTAATTACAAGGGTCAATCGCGTTTTCAAGATATTTTCATTTTTGCATTTTTCAGATATCTAAGGTAAGAAATATATGTCCAAGAAAGGATTTACTCGAATTCAACTTGGTTCGTCTACTAAAGCTCATCAAACTACCAACTATCAATTTTCATATGAAGCTGATAAAATCGGATCAAAAAGCTGATAAAATCGGGGGCAGTTAAAATCGGGGGCTGATAAAAGTGGGTCTCCTCTGTACTCCGAACAGGTGCCTGGTGCCAAATCATGTAGGCGAACTCCCGTAATATCCTTATCAATATACACATAATAAACGTAATTGACATTACATTTTTGTATGGTGTAGTTGAAGGTGTGTCACTTATGTAAGATCAAGGTTCATTTTCATTTTTATTTCAAGTTTTCGTGAAGTCGATCAGGACAGTATTTTTCCTTAGTGGATGCATTTTGTTTTTTTTTTTTTTTGATTCACTCATGTGGGGTTTGGGGTAACGAAACTTTTCTGTGAACGAACGGTGTATTTTAGTTTCTGGTCCGTGCGAGGTGCGTATTTTTGAAGTTTGTATTTTTAGCAAGGTCCAAGGTTGAACCCTATTTATGATATCTACTTATCTGATGTTTGCATTTTTCGTTTCTGTTTTTCTAAGGTCTATGAATTGACAAGTGTATTTTTGGAGTAATACTTTAGCTGGAGTAGAGCCGTAGCTATTCAGATCTGTTTATAATGTCTGTATTAATGAGTATTTTGAAGTCAATATTTTTATGATATGGTTTTCTTCAGTTCAGCACTTTTGAAGTTTTAGTATTTTTAAAGGTCCACCCGCAATCGATGTCGGTTTTTAAGCTCCGAGGTATCTCTTGTTTAGGGGCGATATTTTCCGGGGTATGCATTTATATAATTGGCTATTAAATTTTTGAGGTCTGTATTTTCCATGTCTGTATTTTAGAGCACCAAAAATTATTTTAATTTTTCCTTGTGAATATACCGATTTTTGTTGATATAAAAGACCTATATCACTTTTTGAGATGTATTTATTTGATCCTACCTTTTTGAGTTCTGTAGTTAGAATGTCTGTGTTTTTGACGCATGTGAGAAACCCGAATTCTTATAGAATAGTATTCCTGTAGGTGTGCAAGTCAAAATCATTTAATTGTATTTAAATGTTTATTTTTGTAACCCGTAGTTTTAGCTATGTGTTATGAGGACTGTATTTTTGGATCGTATATTTGGGGCCTATATGTTTGAGGCCAGGTTTTGAAGGAGTGCATTTCCGAGATATACAATTGTTATATTTAGGGGTCTATATTCCTGAGGTTCGAATTTTTGAGGTCTGTACTCTTGATATCTATATCACGATCATCTACCGAGATGATGTATACTTTGATCGATCAACGAGAACAACGTGATCAACAAGACGTAAAGTTTATTTGTTGAATTGTGCGTGGTGATCAATTTCTATCGACGGGAATCATTTGCTGTATTGGTAATCAAACTTCCTTTTTTCTTGTACCACAACCTCTTTTATTGTATAAACTGTGATGCAGTCGATTTGTTCTTTTTTCCTTCTAACGCTTACGGATTATGGTAGAGTATTTGCATGGCTTTTCGCTGATTGCGCTGGCTTTTGGTTTAGAGGTACTAAGCGCAGTTCAAGCGAAAACGAATAATAGTATCAATATTCAAAAACTCCATTGCCAAAAGAACTGTATACTGTATACTGAAATAGTTTAAGAGATCAAATGACTTCTTTATATTATCTAAAATTCGCTAGTTTGAAAAACATAAGCATAGCAATTTTCATTATTTTCCAATTATTCGACTTTAAATAGAGAGTGAACTAATCAAACCTTATTTACAACCAAAATCACTGAGGGGTGTCATATTTGTGTCACAGTTTCGAAGCTCAAGAGTGTCAGGTCGTGTCGTTGGTTTACATGTTTATGTTATTTTCGAAGACGGAAGTTTTTGTTGATATAAAACCTGTATTTTTTTAGTCATTAGATATTTGGATGATTTTGCGACTTTTCATTGTCAGTAAAACCAATTCTCCTAGCCCTACAAAAATAAATTCTCAGTAGGCGATAAACCCACGTGTCAAACTAGAAACCATACAACAGGACTTATGATGCTAATATTTCCAATTAATCAAAATGATTCATAAATCGTTCCTTTCCCACTTTTCCCATCCGAAAAAGGCAAAACAAACCAGAAGACAGCACCAAAATTAAACGTCGCCGTTCATTGCACTCATTTGTTGCATCTGAATCCGAAGTTAGATACCGCGTTGGCATCGTTCCAGGACGCACTAAGTTTGGAACGGGCTCCAACAGTCTTGGCCGCGTCTCTTTTCCATCAGACCTTGACCCTGACCAGTGAGTGTCAACGGTTTTGGGAACGTTGCCAAAGTGGAAAACAAACCATTAGAACAGCAGAGGTCATGTTGTTGGCCCCGAACTCCTGAACCAGAGGCGAGTTGATGATACATACTACTGATAACGGGGTTTATATTTGCTCGTAGGAAATACTATATTACGAGAGTAATAGTAAACTTTAGTCAGAATCAGTCCCAAAGGAAGAGGAAACAAAGAAAGAGAAGTTAATCGATTGCTCGGTTGGCTCTAACGAGAGAAGGGAAATGAATCGTTCCGAATGCGAAAAAGTGTTGCTTTAATTAGTCAGAATCTTTCGTGCATCCCAGGGAAAGCAGGTCTTTGGGGATTTTGACGGAATTGATTAGGAACAATTAGAAGCATAGAAAGAAAGTATGTGAATCAGATATAAATACGCTGTTGGTATGATTCGTGCACGAGGATGAATACATGAAGGTTCCACGGAGAGGTTCTCGAAAAGCGTCCATCTTTTTGTTACTTACGATCTATTGAAAAGTGTTCTCTCGAATTGTTTTCATACGATAGAGTGCTTTTCTCCGCTGTATCTTCGAATGGGTTGTGATAGTAAACCGCATACCAACCGGTACCAATTAGATTTTCCACAATGTAGGTAACTCCCCGAATCAGACGTAAATCATTGATCAGAATAAGTTTTCTCTAATAGGTGCAGAAAAGCTGCATTCAGCATTCAAAACGTCACTCACCCTTCCTATCACTCACCCAGTTAGTTCAACCGTTACACTGTTCGGCACAGCATGCTGTGCCTTTTCCGCCCAGGAAACAGCAGATCCTTGTGTCCTGTTCGGGTTTCTACCGTCAGTCGCTTTCAGTCTCCCAGTGTTTAGTTGTCTCATTGTTGCAAATTGTGAATGTGTCTCATATTGTGCTCAAGTCATCCATATGCACCTGAACAAGCTCACAGGACGTAGTGCCTCACCGCCCGTACCACTACCGGATCCGCTACGGTAAGAGTGTATGAATAAAGCTCGCATTCGAATAATAATGAAATATGGCACTTATTTGGCTTCCGCCATTATGTTGTCGACTTCACCGGCAGTCAGGTATTTAGCTACTCTTGAATATATGTATGTATGTACTGTCCCGACAGGAGTTCTTGGCTAGGCTTGCGTGTGAACCGGCCTTCTCGATGGTCTCATAATAAATCAATTTCTTAGACTGTCGGGTGCTATCGGTTGGATTACAGCTTACAAACGGAAATCGTGGCTCTATGCCACAGAGAACAGACGTCTAGCTCGAAAGGTAAGGGTACTTGGCGTTACTGAGTTTGCCTGCGAGTTGATAGTTGATCAGATAGACGGATCAAAACAGAAACAAAATTTCACTATATTGACAGTTCAGAGAACACGTAATGGATTGATTCCACAAGAGTAAACAAGCTCGCTGAACTGTCATTTTTTCTTCGGTTGCGCCATCATTCAATGTTCTACTGCTGAGTGCTGACACCTTTAGTTTGGGATGTGCTGGTTAGAGGGCGCAAGTGTTTTAACGATTTTCCATTCAACTTTTTCACAAGTATTCACCCATAACGATGCGGTACCTTTGGTCATTTTGAGTCCGGTTTCTGAATTGATTTTGCAGCTTTCGAACCACCCGACCCTTCCCTTCCCACGGTCTACCTCCGTTTGCTTGACCGCAACCCGGGGGTAGAGTACCATGAAATATAGCTCAATTGGAAGCGCGCAGGACGAAAGAATAACCGTTAAAAGCAGCATTCATTTGATCACCCGGCCAGTCAGTCAGTCAGTTCGTCAGTCGAAGTGGAAAGAGGCAAAAACGCGCCCTAGAAACGGAACGGTCAACCGAAGAGGTGTGAACTGGTGGTAGCTTTTCTCGCAGCCAGACTTCGGAGCCGGTTTGTGGAAGGGTTTTTTTTGCTGATATTGTTGTTCTACTTTTGGATGCAATATGTTCGAGGAAAGGTTTCCCGATCGCATTAAATTGTATTGACGCGGAATAAGTGAGTCAGGAAGTCGTTTAAATGCAATGAGGAAAAAAGAGTAGAAAAAGCAACTTTACTGTATTCGATATTTTTTGTGTTTCGTCTTCGTCTCATCAGAATCCGACACTAACTTAGAGCCATGACTAAGCTAGCGCCGGATTGATGGAAGGAATACAAATTGTGTCTCCGTTTTCAGAGCGCTAGCGTCGATCCGGCGCTAGCTTATTATTGACTCTAAGTCAGTGTCTGATTCTGGTGAGACAAAGTCAAAAACTAAATGCCATAATTAACCGTGCTGGTGTAGCCAGCACGATTGTAACACATGAATGATGCCGCACCCGCATACGACTCCCGGATTTGTAATTGGTTCAGTTTACGTTCGACGCCAAAGGGGCTGGCTATCGAACAAAAATAGTGTACTTCCATCATCAAAGAGGTGGAGCTAGTCTGGCTCACTTGTAAGTGAATTGTACGGACAAATCATGGTGCAGATAATAACTGCTTTCACAAAATCCATAATTTTTGTTAATTTCAGTAATTATACATTCTGCAGAATTAATTACAAAATTGTTGTACGTATTTCTAATCAGAAAGCGCAATAATCTACTGTTTTCTTTCAATACAACAGCACATATTCACGTTCAACAACTCTGGTAAAACTCCGGTCAAAAATTTTGAAGCGGGGACCCTATATTGAAACATTAGAAGTATTCTACTTCAGTGGGTAATGTCTGGGACATAACCGTGGCGTCGTGATTGCACTCCGAGCTGGCAAATGAAATCTAATAGTGGCACCTACACAATCAATACTTTAAATTACTGGGTTTGCTGAGACTGAGGCCCGATCAGAAATACATAACAAAAAGGTTTCAAAACAATTTCTCGCGTTTTTACTTGTTATAATTTTCTGTTATTTTTACTACTAACGAGACCAAATTCATAACTCAATATGTTTCGAAAATTGCATTCTGTTATAATCTTGTTATTTCATTCAAACCAGTCCTTATTCTAACCAGTAAAAATAACTCTGCGCAATACTGTTTCGAATCAAATCGACTGTGTTTCGATCAAATCAGAAACCCGTTTGAATTTGTTGTCGTTATTGATAATGCAAATCACATTTGTACGAAAAAGAGATCCGTCATAAAGCAGAATAACGAGAATGATTAACAAAAATAACATGCGTTACAATATATACGCGACGAAGATTGTGTTCTTCTTACCGCGCCGTCTGATCTCGCATCAACATGCTTTTCATTCGATTAGCGAACGACGAATAGAGCACACAAGTTCATGCGAGTCTTATGTATATTCGATTAAGTCTCTTAACTGCTCCATATTGACAGTTCTACTTCGAAATTTAATACAAAATTGTGTAATTCCGTTCAGTACAATAGAAATAACTAACCTTCTGTTTTTTCCGAAATTTTTTAAAGGGAGTCCCTATATTGAACTGTAAGACATAGTCACGACAAAAATGCTAAACGCGGATAAGTATATTTCCATCAAACACCACCACACTGTTAGCAGACTTTACCTCGAACTTTTTTTTATTTACCCAATGACCGCTGCTATTTGCAGCACGTGCTACCGAGTATTTACCAGAGGGTAGAAAGATGGAACCAGCAACAGAAAAAAAAACTTCCCCACGGGCTAATGAAATCCCACGTTCTTCTGTTCCCTGGCAGTCGTCGGTCGTGGTCGTCGTCGCATTTTTTCCAGGCCACTCGTTCGCCGAGGCGCGTTCGTTCATTTGATGGATTAGCACCCACACTCACTGCAGTATGATTCAAGTTCCGCTTTCGCTCCTCCCGCGGGAGTGAAAAAAGTTGGAAAAACCGTTCTTTTTTCAATGGTTTAAGCACGATTATGGTATGATGAATATTTTAATTTAAGGTTTAATTTTTTGTGTCGTAAGCCGAACCTGAACGAGTTTTCTCCCGGGCATTGGTAATCTTCGCACAGGAATCTGTCTCCGGTAAGGAACAGTTGACTGCACTCACATTGTTTCTTTTGGGGGCAAGTGCCGCCTATTTTTTAAACATCATTCGCTCGCTTGTCCACAGAAAACACACTCCAAGTTTGACGCGTAAATAAACAACAAAATTCACTTCCGCGGTCAATTCGGTAAAAAGTTCTCACACCGTACCTGGGTCAACCCTCCCCCGAAACTGAACCGGCGGCTTGTGGCCACCACATCGCTGGCACTGGTTTCGTACCAGATCTGCTGCTCATCTTTCCGGGCCTCGTTCAATTGGATAAGTGGATTGCGATCTAGGCTCGCGCGTTGGCTTCAATTGGATAACGACGTTATCAGTTGCGATTTTTTTTCTCTCTCGTATCACCGACCAATCCGGATCAGGTCAGTGCGGGAGATCAGCCAAGGCTGATCCAAAACGGTGAAACGTTTTGACAAACGTGAGAGCTCGTCGTTTTAGGCCTTGCCCGACTTATCGGATGGATGGATGGATGGATGGACGGAGCTGAAGGTGGCCGGCCAACGTACTGCACGGATGTATGCTAAAGATGTTTGTAACGTTCGTACGTGACATTTGTTCAATTTCCCGCTCTGCTGGACGGATGAGTAATGGATGACCATGGAGATACTTTAATTAATTGAAGAAGCATTTCAAATGGTTGCTGCTCGTTTGGTAGGTTACTGGAACTAAGGTAGTTCAGCTGGAATTATAAATTATATTTCTCCTTAGTGGAGAACAATTTTGGTAAACTATTTTTTTCTCTAGTGAAAAATATTGGCTTAAAACGAACTCCTCTTCTTGCAGGACATCACGCTTGGGTTTGCTCAGGAACACAAATTGCGTCTCCGTTTTTTAAGCTAGCATCAATCCGGCGCTAGCTTAGTCCTGTCACTAAGTTAGTGTCGGATTCTGATGAGACAAAGTCGAAACGCAAATTCCATAACTAATATATAATTAACTTCTGGTAGATTTCTAATTCAGCACACTCCCGCCGTCCATCCGGGGGAAGTTTCACTGCAGTATAACTAAAAATAAAATCAAAACAAACTATACCGAGCAGAAATTCTTCGAATTGAACCGACGCACCTGTGCAAAATAGTGAGTCGTTCTTCTTCGCAGTATATGACAACCTCTCTCTCTCTCTGTCATGACAGGCACTCAATAATTTGTTTCTATCTTGTCTTCCATTTTTTTATTTCTTCTATTGAACACATCATCAAAACGCATCCACTTCATAATGCTGTCTATAGGTACCTACCGTCATTAGACCCGACAGTGGTAGATGGTGTGGAATGTGTCAGCAGAGTACACATAAACATTGACCGATCACATTCTGGTGCTGTGGTATACATCGGGGGGTTGAGGAGGCTGGCTGCCGGCAGGGATTGGAATGGATTTTTATCATCATCGAAGGCGGCTATGGCTGTAGTTGGGGCCCCATCATATGAAATATTACAATTTTTTTGTTTTGTTTCCGCTGACTGCGGCTCTTCTATGACACTTGTTTGCTGACACTGGGGAAATAATGTCAACAAAATGTCTATCTGACAAATCGATGTAGAATTCATAATACAATTTTTTGTTTGAATGATTTCGTCATAACTGTCTGTTCACTTGATAAATGTGGTTGGCCACGTTTTTTTTAAATTTCCAGTTGCATTGGTATTAGTTTCTTTATTAAATTGACTTTACTACATAAAACTATATTCCTACTTTTTCCGATCCCTAACATCAATATTTGGTAGTTCTGCAATAGAAAGGATATTGATATTGATAATGGCAAACATTCGAACAAACACCAATTGAATCTTGAGACAACAAGCAAGAGGGGCCAATAACGGAGACAACAACAGCAAAAACCCCTATGGAGGAGTACTTTTGGGGATCAAAAAGTGCTATTCTTTCAACCGAATTAACCTCCCTTCGACACCAGGCATTGAAATTGTCGCTTGTCAAGTTTTAATCAAAGGTAAAGACCTTTGCATTGCTTCCATCTACATTCCTCCTAGAGCCTCGGTAGGGCACCGAACGCTTTATAATATCACGGAATCCTTACCGGCACCGCGGCTAGTTCTGGGAGACTTTAACTCGCACGGTACGGTATGGGGCTGTCTTCATGATGATAATAGATCAACATTAATCCAAGATCTTTGCGATAATTTCAACATGACCATCTTAAACACGGGAGAAATGACGCGGATTCCTACACCACCAGCACGCGCAAGCGCGTTGGATTTATCGCTTTGCTCGACATCGCTACAGTTAGATTGCATGTGGAAGGTGATCCCTGATCCCCACGGTAGCGATCATTTGCCTATCGTGATTTCAATTGCTAACGGTTCAAGACCATCGGAAACAATCAATGTATCGTATGATCTCACACGGAACATTGATTGGAAGAGTTACGCGACCGCGATATCCGTTAAAATCGAATCCACTCAAGAACTTCCTCCGGAGGAAGAGTACAGGTTTTTGGCTGGCTTGATTCTCGACAGTGCGAATCAAGCTCAGACTAAACCAGTACCCAGCGCGAATACCCATGGACGGTCTCCCACCCTGTGGTGGGATAAAGAGTGCTCAGAGCTGTACGCGGAAAAGTCCACTGCATATAAGGCCTTCCGGGAAGACGGGTTACCCGCTAGCTATCAACAGTACGCGTCGTTAGAAAGGCGAATGAAGAGTCTAATGAAAGCCAAAAAACGCAGTTATTGGCGCCGGTTCGTCGACGGGTTAACGAGAGAAACAGCGATGAACACTCTTTGGGGTACGGCTCGACGTATGCGTAATCATAATAGTACCAACGAGAACGTGGAATATTCAAACCGTTGGATATTCGCTTTCGCCAAGAAGATCTGTCCGGACTCTGTCCCGGTACAGAAAACGTACCGCGCCGCGTCTTCTCACGATACCGCGAACGAAACACCGTTTTCGATGGTGGAGTTCTCACTTGCTCTCTTATCGTGCAACAATAACGCCCCAGGGTTAGACAGAATCAAATTCAACTTGCTGAAGAATCTGCCTGACACTGCAAAAAGGCGCCTGTTGAATTTATTTAACAAGTTTCTTGAGGGTAACATTGTCCCTTATGAATGGAGGCAAGTGAAGGTCATCGCCATCCAAAAATCAGGAAAACCAGCCTCCGACCACAACTCGTATCGGCCGATTGCAATGCTGTCCTGTATTCGGAAGTTGTTCGAGAAAATGATCATGTTTCGCCTCGACAATTGGGTTGAAGCAAATGGCTTACTGTCAGATACACAATTTGGCTTCCGCAAAGGCAAAGGGACGAACGATTGCCTTGCGTTGCTTTCTACAGAAATCCAAATGGCCTATGCTAACAAAGAGCAGATGGCATCAGTCTTCTTGGATATTAAGGGGGCTTTTGACTCAGTTTCTATCAACATTCTGTCAGAGAAGCTGCACCAGCATGGTCTTTCACCAATTTTAAATAACTTTTTGCTAAATCTGTTGTCTGAAAAGCACATGCATTTTTCGCATGGCGATTTAACAACATCGCGATTTAGCTACATGGGTCTTCCCCAGGGCTCATGTCTAAGTCCCCTGCTCTACAATTTTTACGTGAATGACATTGACGATTGTCTTGCCAATTCATGCACGCTAAGGCAACTTGCAGACGACGGGGTGGTCTCTGTTACAGGGCCCAAAGCTGCCGACTTGCAAGGACCATTACAAAATACCTTGGACAATTTGTCTGCTTGGGCTCTTCAGCTGGGTATTGAGTTCTCCACGGAGAAAACTGAGTTGGTTGTTTTTTCTAGGAAGCGTGAGCCGGCGCAACTCCAGCTTTTATTAATGGGTGCAACGATCAACCAGGTTTTCACATTTAAATATCTCGGGGTCTGGTTCGACTCTAAAGGTACCTGGGGATGTCACATTAGGTATCTGAAACAGAAATGCCAACAAAGGATCAATTTTCTCCGAACAATAACTGGAACATGGTGGGGTGCTCACCCAGGAGACCTGATCAGGTTGTACCAAACAACGATATTGTCGGTGATGGAGTACGGGTGTTTCTGTTTCCGCTCCGCTGCGAACATACACTTCATCAAACTGGAGAGAATCCAGTATCGTTGCTTGCGCATTGCCTTGGGTTGCATGCACTCGACCCATACGATGAGTCTCGAAGTGCTGGCGGGCGTTCTTCCGCTAAAAAATCGATTTTGGGAACTCTCATATCGATTGCTCATCCGATGCGACATTCTGAACCCGTTGGTAATTGAAAACTTCGAGAGGCTCGTCGAGCTTAATTCTCAAACCCGTTTTATGTCCTTGTACTTCGACTACATGGCACAGAGCATCAATCCTTCTTCGTACAATCCCAACCGTGTCCGTTTCCTAGATACTTCTGACTCTACTGTATTCTTCGACACATCCATGAAGGAAGAGATTCGTGGAATCCCGGACCATATGCGCCCGCAGGTGATCCCCAATATATTTTATAATAAATTCCGAGAAGTCGACTGCGACAAAATGTTTTACACTGACGGATCAAATCTCGATGGGTCCACTGGCTTCGGTATCTTCAACAATACTATCACCGCTTCATTCAAGCTCAATGATCCCGCTTCAGTTTACGTCGCAGAGTTAGCTGCAATTCAGTACACCCTTGGGATCATCGACACTCTGCCCACAGATCACTACTTCATCGTTTCGGACAGCCTCAGCTCTATCGAGGCTCTTCGTGCGGTGAAGCCTAAAAAGCAATTACCGTATTTTCTGGGGAAGATACAGGAGTCCTTGTGTACGTTATCTGAAAAATCTTATAAGATTACCTTTGTTTGGGTCCCCTCTCATTGTTCTATCCCGGGCAATGAAAAGGCCGACTCATTAGCAAAGGTGGGCGCATTAAATGGTGACATATACGAAAGACCAATCTGCTTCAATGAATTTTTTAGTATTTGTCGTCAGAGGACGCTCAACAGTTGGCAAACCTCGTGGAGCAATGGGGAACTTGGACGATGGCTACATTCGATTATCCCAAAGGTATCAACGAAGCCTTGGTTCGGGGGGATGGATGTGGGTCGGGATTTTATTCGTGTAATGTCCCGACTTATGTCCAATCACTACACCATGGATGCGCATTTGCGGCGTATTGGGCTTGCGGAGAGTAGTCTGTGCGCTTGTGACGAGGGCTATCACGACATCGAACACGTTGTCTGGGTGTGCGCCGGGTATTGTGACGCCAGGTCTCAGTTAAAGGAATCCCTTCGGGCCCGAGGTAGACCACCCAATGTACCAGTCCGAGATATGCTGGCAACTCGTGATTTCCCCTATATGTCCCTTATTTATACCTTCATAAAAACGATAAATATCCCAATTTAGCCCCTCTCTTTTATTTCTCGTTTTTAGAGTTTCCTCCTGCCTTGTGGAACCGATCAGCTCCAGAGTGCCACTATGTAACCGCCATCGCCCTTACCACTACGCCTGCATAGAAGGAAACTGAAGCGAGAGCGACTCGAGCTCCGATGACTTTTGAAAGATTCCCCGCGGGTCCGAAGAATACCATCCGCCAATCCGGTACTCGACGACTTACTATACTGAGGCGCAAATTTGATACGCTGATCCCCCTCCCCCCCCCCCCCCCCGCCGTTCGAGCGAAAGTTGCAAGTTTTGCTCTTCTTTCCCTGTCTCTCCCCTGTCCTTGATACAACTGCTGCTACACTGATGCGGAAATAAGCCACCCTTTGAATATCTTGACCAAGCATAAGTTTTAGTTAAAAAATTCAAATTAGTATTCTGTATTCCTAGTTTTAAGATAGCTATAATTTTTACTCTTTATTGAAACTCTTGTCCTCCATCTTGTAAATAGAATTGAATCCCTAGTTTTAAGATTTCTGTGAAATTTCTCATAAATATTTGTTCCCCCTTTTGTGTACTAAACTATATTGTTAGTTTTAAGATAACCGTAAAATATTTCGTAAAATACTATTACTCCCCCTCTTGTATATCAAAGTGAATCCCTTGTTTTAAATTTTTTCATAAAAAATCTTTTGGCCCTCTTTTGTATATTGAATCTTATTTCTAGTCTTAAGATAGCTGTAAACTTTCTTTTCCTTTGTAAAAAAATATTTCAACATTGTAACCTCCTAGTTTTAAGATATCCAAAATGTAAAAACAAAAGCATTTGGCACCGCCAAGCTAACGCATTTGTGCCTATCAAATAAACGAAATGAATAAAAAAAAAAACAACAGCAAACAAACTCCACTTGGAAAAGTGGTGAAAACATTTCAATTTCCCAACCAATGTTCGGTTGCCAGTAGCAGCAGCAGCAGTAGTACACGAGGAACAAGCACCTACACAACTAGCAGAAACAGAAACTCACTGCTTTGGCTGCATGAACACGCTCAGCATCAATTCCGGCAGCCATTCCGTACCAGACGGGCGGGTTCACGAGAAGTGGGCCACTTAATTATTTCGAGAAGCCGGAATGCCGGAATGGAAATGGGAACCCATTTGAATCGGACTCGAAATATAACATCCACTTGAATGTTGAATGTTGCCTCCGATAGAAACCCTTATCTATACAATGTCTCTCTATAAGCTAAGAGTCTGTTTCCATTATTGGGCGAGTTTGTGTCTGGGTGATACCAATTAGTTCTGGCACTGATAGTCAATATGTTGCATGCAAACGTTTTCGAATTCACGTAAAACGGATTATTTTCGGCACTTTCAACACGGATAAAATAGTTTCCACCGTTTTACAGAGTTTGCCGTTTGGGTATGAAGTATAGAAATAATTCAAACCGAATATAGATTTTATTCATAGACCAAGGAACATTGTTGGCGGCAAACTAAACGACGTGAACTGGTTCATGATACAGCTTATCGTGATCATGATCTGATGTTCATGGCTGTGAATTAGCTTAGCTTAGTTGACCGCCCGTGAGTTTCCCGTGATTGATCAAAGCCTGTTGAAATTGCATATTGAACCGATTGTATGATACTTGGGAGCAGTACATCATACTCAACGTGCAACCTAAAGAGACTAAGATTATAGTATGTTCACGTAGATGGCCACGCCCATGCAGGTCAATTTTGGGATGAGAAGGAATGTTAGTTCAACACTTGTGACTATTATGACCGAGGAATTTTTTGCATCATCCACAAGTGTCACAGGATAGGATTGGTGTTAGTAGGTAGGGAGATGAATCAGGATATATCTTGGTAGATGTTGTGACTTAGCTAAGTGCTGACGCGCTTTGTCTTTTCATTTTAGATCAAAGTTTTCAGGTGTGCGTACCTCCAGTAGAAACATGAATCCATTCAAATAGGCACTTTAAAAATTGTTCTTCCGTGGGGTGTAATGAAAGGATAAAGCCGCGTGGAATATGATAGAGGTCTATTCATCTATTGACAATATGACCTTAGCAATATGTACGAAGTCGCTCGCGATCAATTTCCGTGAATTCGAAACGAACAATTTGAACTCCGAACAGCCGGCCATCGGGAGTAATGCTTCTTATTAACACTTCAATAATCATTTTCAAAGTTTGCAGTACAAAGAAAGCGTACAAATGTATGAAAGATATCCCAAATGAATGTGAAAAAAATCACTGCGAAATGTTAATGACAAGTTGGCATCTCCACTCTCCCTATCAGACACGTTCCCATAATTGGGTTAAATACCAATTGCAAACGACATGTTTATTATGCGTAACAAATATAATAAACACTACGACAGGGGATCCCTCGGTGATCCAGAAGAAGAATGGGTGGGAGAACAGCAATACTAGCAAATACCGACTACCATATGAGCGGTGCAAATTCGAACGAGTGACGTAGAGTACTGCACTGGATGATTTTGAAGAAAGGACCATGAGTGCGATTTTACGAAGTTTTAGCTTCCGATGGCCCTACATTTTCTGACAAAGTGAAGTCCTGGAATGTTGAGATTTTTATCACTGTTTAGGAAAGCAAAAGTATCATAAAGCTAGTGTCAGGCCTTCATGAGACCTCAAGAAGTCACTTTTGGAGGTATTCGTAAATGTAGATTTGTCGGTAGACGGTTCCAGACTATATGTCAGTGATTCACTAAATACAGAATGGATAAAAGTTATGATGTAAAACCTTAAGGTCCGTCCAGGTTAAGTATTCGGCACGGAGCAATACCTTGACCTAGGAACTCCTAGCATGTTGTTAGTCGCCTCTTACGACATGGGTGCAGCTCCCAGAGGTTCTATTCTTGGCTGAAATAGTGCAAAAAGATTTCAGCCCGCCGGACACCACACGGCTTTGATGTTCATGGCTGTGAATTAGCCCACAAAATCAAAAGTCGTGATAGTTGCTCGAGAACTATTTCACAAGACTGTTTGAGCTGTAGAGCTAGGTTCTCGGAAGGGCTCCCGTTCAGAATTACTCACTACAATTGCAGACGAAACGGGAAATGTCACCCACTAAAACACTGCCTAAGGCCAATTGCAGCGGGTCGTGATTCTGAATGTGATATTCATTGAACCGTTCTGATATGTGCGGGTGTATCATCGCGAAGGACATGAGCGTTTGTACGTTAACGTGTTTGATCACGTGAGCGTTTGAATGTCGCCTGTGCAAATGAGTATGTAACCTCGCGTGTGTAAATTCTACTTTATGACCGTGACTATTACGCATATTCGCATATTCTTGGATGAACGTGCGCGGACCGTTAATCTGATACTTAATTTTCGGTGTACGATTCAGATGCTAGCAGAAGGTTAGATGAATTTACGACTCGTATATCAAAATAGATTAGAGAAAAAGATTAGCTGGAGAGCTGCGTACAAGGCAATCGATTTACAAACTACACTATGAACTCCACACGATATTTTTTTTGAAAAGCAGTTATTTCTCATTAATACTAGCGAAACACTCCTCCAGCTTGGCGTGAAAATTGACGTTGCACACATCCAACACCATTTAAACCTGTCCATTTCACTTAGGACAAGAAGCTGCCCGACTCAATAAGTTCGAGTACTCGACGAGAAACTTGCATCCCCCGTGGACGCTGAAATCCATCACATACGTCAGCACAGTTTACGTTTTCCAATTGAGAAGCTGTCAGCTCCCGATGTAATCAATTCGTCGTACGTGCCCAGTTTTGTTCCGCATTTCGGTTCCCCGGTAAACTGATACTGAATGCAGTGTGGAATATTTGCTCTTTTCTGGGCGGAATCCGAGGCTTACTCGAGTGAATTTAAAATAGAAATTTCCACAGCATTTTGAATCAAATTCTTCCGAATGGATTGGAAGTAATTTCATTGGGCGTGTTTTGGTTTAAATTACGCCGCTCGTTAGGCCAGACACACGTCAAAATATTGTGTCAAAATGACTTCGACAATCAATAGGCCGGAAACTCAATGTTATCAATGAATGAAATCGATTGGAACAAATCAGTACCAGAACGGCAAAATCATCACGTAACCATTGAGCGTAAGATTCAATCAAAATTTGCGCGAATTCAGCATTTCAGAAACAAAGCGACCTGTTTGAGGTAGGAAATTAGATTGGTTTACTTGCACCACACTGCTCTGCCCGGGTGGCGACGCGACGGCAGTGTGAAAAGAGCTGACAGTCGAAGCCTACTACAATATTGGCGCAAATTGCTCGATTAATCATTACCCGTCCGGGTGATGATTGATGTGAAGAGCGCGTCGAAGCGATTTAGTCGGGTGACACTGCAAAATGTCATAATGAAGCTAATTTCCGAAATCTGCGGAATTGCTAATTTTGATGAGCTGTAGAAATGTGGTATGTTTTAAATTTTATCGATTATTCTGAGCATTTTACGTACAGTGTCGGACGAAACAATATGACCATTAGACGGTATTAGATTTTTTGGGTGTAACCAACCTACAGGTTATAATTAAGATGACGCCATTCGCGGCGGCGGTAACTACATCTAATATGTCAATGAGCGAAATCAGTTTTGTGACATGAAAAAAATGTCATGATCAAAACAAAAAAAAACATTCACAAGGTGATCTTTTTCTATTACCTAGCCACGCCCCCCAAATCAAATTTTCACGGTCGAAACAGAATGAAATCTTAATTCACCTTGATAAGTGATACGATCAATACAACTCTCGGACCAGGTTTCATGTGTTTACTGCTCTGGGAAGCCGGCTGCCGACAATTTATGATAGATTTATCGTTTATTGAATCAATTAGGAAACGCTTAGTTTGTACTTCAGCTCAGGATAGGCGACATTCGAGAGCGTTGCTTATGTTTAATTGAATCGAACGGCAGGTGAATGATTTTATTATTCCTTACTTCTTTATTCCGACCCAACGCGACATTCCAAGAACAATACAATATGATGAAAAGCGATTACCTTTCCTGTCTCGAGACATTTATCGAAATGGATATGATAATGTCTATGTTATCCAAGATTTCGAGATACAAGTATTGATTATCGCGTAGTCACTTTAATATTATTATTACAATTATGTAATAGTTTCTTTCTCCGTGAACGTTTGAATAAGGTGTCGATTCTTATATTATCATAATTCGCGCACATTGTTAGGCTAATTGTAGCGCATGTCAAGCGGTATAAAATAAGAACTACAGAAATATACAACCGATGACATCCGTGCGGGTTTTTTGCTAATCATTAGAACAAGATTGCAGATAAGAATGAAAAAAAAACTAATTTAACCTGGGACCTGAATTTGTCCACTTTCACGTCAACAATCAAGCTATAATAATTTTATACTCATGATGAAATATGTTTAACATGGCAATCAATAATATAGTGCATATACCATTCCAAAATATATGAAAATATATGAAGGTGCTCAATACAATGAAAATAATTATTATAAATGATTACTGGTTTAATGAACAAAAATAAAACAATGGATATGACAATGATACATTTGTTTTTCGTGCTGATATGACTGCCGCAAATTGTTAACTGGTTTTCGATCCTTTTCGCGAATAGTGAATTCTCAATCCTCGATTAAATAGTCATCATTTCACTCAGACAACACCATGCGTATTTCCTACGCACACTAACTGCCTAGTAGATTAGGTCTCTCATTGGTTAAATAAACACTAAACAAGCAAATAAATTAGTTTGCTCAGTGTAAAGAAATGTCAGCTCGATTGGCATCACCCGGCGGATACGTCTTTCCTTATAATGCTATCAAGTCAAAGAACATTTGAAATTACATATGACAAAATATGTAAAATTCTGAGTCCCATAAAATGAAGACTGCTTAGTTGTTTGCAATAAAATGCGATCGGAAAAAAATTGTTGCATAACCAAGGTGGTTCATTTTCAAAGATAGCACTGTTGATGAATCACACAATAGGTGATAAGGGACGCTCACGAAAATAGTTGATCACCGCCGCATAATGGACGATTGGCATAATTCACAAAAATATAAAAGTAATCGGAAGGCTATCTTTATTGCAGAGATTTTAACCTTACGCTCGCTTTTTCGGATTAGTAGAAAGCTACGCTTTGCTCCACCATATCTTTGTATAACTTTAACGATAGACTGCAAAATGAAAAATACCATGCCAGATATTTATTCATTGAATAATTTTTTTCTATTTTTTCCATGGATTTAAGTAAACAGTTTTGGGTATCTGACACATTACATGAAAAAAAAAATCATCTCGTATCAGACAGTTTCCGTAGTTCTACCTTTACTGGCCTCAAGAATACAATCATCGACCTGAATAGTAAGGGAGACAATCAAGATAGAAGCAGCAATATTCATACATTCGTTAAACGAATAATAAAATGCATCATTCTTTGTTTCATGAGCTGCTCTTCAAAGCATACATTTTCTTCTTCAATAATTTCACCATGCTTGTATATAAGAACTAATCTAAGTTAATATGCGTTATGCATACCTTAAGACAAATGAGATTGATTTCAAACAAGAGTTTTGAGCCAATTTTAGTCATATGCGATTTATCGGTTGCACGTCGAGAAATTAAAGCGAGCTGAGTTTCCGCGTGCCAAGCCTTCGGTTTACTTATTTTATTTGAGCTAATATTTATTATTTACAGCAGAATAAAATGTTGAGTTTAATCAGCTTCCAGAATGATTCTACAACATTATATAACATTCAAACGTTCACGTTCTTACTACCCGAGGCCATCACCGCCAAAAAATGAGCTTCTTGAAGTGTTACTTCAGCATGATAATTTTGGCCAATCGTCCATTATGTCTAACGTACATATGCCAAACGTCCGTATGCCCAACGTACTTATGCCTAATAGGGCATAATCTTTTTTTCGAGTTTGGGTCACTTGGTATAAAGTTATTTGGCATAAGGCCATTTGGCATAACGTTTATTTGGCATAATGGTCATTCGACACAATTTTGAGAATTGATCACACTAAAGGTCATTTAGCATACATTTAGTACATTTGGCATAATTTATTTTATCTCAAGGATAACAGTCGTTTGGCATAACGGCCATTTGGCACAATATGACAAATCTTTGCCCAAAGTGAGGATCATTTGGTATAATTGACATTTAGCATAACGGACGTTTAACATATGGGCCATTTGGCATAATTTCGAGAAGTAATCACACTAATGGTCGGTCATTTGTAATTTTTTTAACAGGAAAACAGACATAATTTAAGACTGTGTTTAATAATCAATTTATTCTTCTTTACAAATTAATAAATAACATGGTCATCTGGCATAATTTTGAGAATTGATCACACTAGAGGTCATTTGGCGTAACGGACATTGGGTATAATTTATTTTATCTAACTGTCATTTGGCATATTTCTAACTTTGCGTCAAGTGTAGGTCATTTGGCATAACGAACAATTCGCATAACGGACATTTGGCATGATTTTGAGAAGTGATCACACTGGAGGTTATTTGTCATATTTATTTTCACTACAGTGAAACAGACATAATTCAAGACTGCGAGAAATAAGGTCATTCTGCATAATTTTGTGCCGTGCTACTACTGGAGATCCGAAATTAATTTATTCTTCTATATAAATAAATAAATAACATGATCAATTGGCATAATTTTGGGAATTGATCACACTGAAAGTCATTTGGCGTAACGGACATTTGGCATAATTTATTTTATCTCCAGGATAATGCCCATTTGGCATAGCGGTCATTTGGCATAACTTCTAACTTTGCGTAAAGTGAGGGTCATTTGGCTTAACGAACACTTGGCATAATTTTGAGAAGTGACCATACTGGAGGTTGTCATTCTTTTCTCTACAAAAAAAACATAATTTAAGACTGTGTGTAAGGTCATTCGAAATAATTTTGAGCCGCGCTACTGCTGATGGTCCAAATTTAATAAGTTTATTCTTCGTTACAAATTAATAAATAAAATCGCTGCCGCTCTGTCGGATTTAAACTAATTCATAACCCCTAACCCTATGTTTGAGTAATCCGGACAAACAAAGCAGGTGTGCTTGCAAAAGGCTGCCACTTCCGACAGCGGGTCGGTAGCCACCCAGCCTTGGTCTGGGTTTTGCGGCAAAGCTGCATTACACTGGCTTCGCTCAAGTGCTACAGCAGTCTAACAACCGATAATAAAATATATGTAACTTTATTCAACAAATCATCGTTTGAAAAGCGTGGCGATATCCAGAAATGGTAAAGATAGCAATCTTTTGGTTCAAATGGTATATAATACGAAAGAGCAGCTCATGATATAAAGAAGAATAATAAGTAGGGTAAGGTGGGGTAAATCCGACCTAGTAAATGGTTTTGGCTGTAAAATACTCATTTTACATCGGATCAAGTCGTTTTGTATACCAAATTAAAGGTTGGACTTCTGTGCAACTTTCTATATATAGCAGTTTATTCGTATCTTGGGAAAATTTTGAAATTCAAGCGTTTTACGAAAAAGTTCATTTTTGCGTTTTTCAAAAATGATGGGGTAAACCCGACCGCTAATGTTTTTGGTTGATTTAGTACAGATATTACCCAAATTTTATAGGTTTCCGATGATAAATCACAGAATGTTATGATATTGAATTGTAACATTAAGAAATGAGGTTCAAAGTTAATCTTGGAATGTCAAAATCACGAGCAGTAGCACGTAAAGATATTTCCATTTGCATCGGAGCAATTGCTCAACGAATACTATATTCATTACGTTTTTGTGTCTTTCGTTTGTAATTATGAACCATTGTGCAAAAAAATAATAAATAATAACAATGAAAATATTTTTCAATTTGATAAATAAACATTTTGTTAGCAAAAAAGCGGTCGGATTTACCCCACTATTTAGAGGTCGGATTTGCCCCACCACGTCATTTTTCATTACGATGCAATTAAAAAAAATTATGAAAAAAGTTGAACTAAACTCATCTATGCACTTTGTAGGACTTTAATCAAAGAATTTAAATCCACTTACATTTTTCATGCAATCACATTAACAATCAGTAATATCCTGTAGTCAATGATGCACAAAAATCAAATCAAAAGTTGTAAAAACACACTTCTTGTCGTTTGAGTATCTCAATGTAGACTAATAGAAAGCTGTCATGCCACCATTATGATTATTTTCGATGCTCTACACGACAACATTGATATTAGTTCGCGTAGTGCTTCCGATTGTCGATAACAGAGGGGGGTCGGGTTTACCCAACGGTCGGATTTGCCCCACCTTACCCTATAAATAGAATTCTTGAAACGCTGAATGGTAAGCTAAAACTCATAATAATCATAACCAAATGATAACCAAAACAAAACATACTAGAGCGCTACATCAACAAAAATCTGTAAAATCTACACTACACTACAATGCAAATCATCCGTAATTGAAAAATGAAACTCCAAAGAACTGATCATATTTAAAAGTAGGCAAAAATCAGTTATAAAATGTATACACTTTCAATATAATCAATATCAGGTAAACAACACATTATTATTATTATTATTATTATATTATTATTATTATTATTATTATTATCATTATTATTATTATTATTATTATTATTATTATTATTATTATTATTATTATTATTATTATTATTATTATTATTATTATTATTATTATTATTATTATTATTAATAATATTATTAAATTTGTTATTGGAGAGGCGTTTCGAGTTCCTCTCATCAGAATTGGTGATTATGTCTGACTCGGCCAGTTGCTTATCGGCATTAGAAGCTGGCACATCGCAACACCCGTGGATTCAGCAGATTGAAAACATGCTACGAGGCCGTCCAATCAAGCTGTGCTGGATTCCGGGTCATGCTGGTATCCATGGCAACGAAGAGGCAGACCGCCTCGCTGGAGAAGCTAGGGGTAATGCCCCTTTGCAAATAGCCGTTCCGGGAGCAGACGCGAACAAACAGCTATCCGAAATCAATGGTACCGTCGGTGGTCCGCGTCCACTGAAGTAAAACTTCGCGAAGTTAAATTCGACACAGTGAAGTGGACTGACCGCGAGAATTCGGCTGAACAGCGAGTGCTTACCCGGTTTCGAATAGGGCATACCCGGCTAACACACGACTTTCTGCTAAAGAAAACTTCACCACCAGTGTGCGACTGCTGTGGGATCATTGTAGATGTCCGCCATGTGATCCTCCACTGCAGAAAGTACGACGACGTTAGAAGGAAGCACGACATCGAGTCGACTAGTCTGCGAGCGGCTCTGCGTAACGACAAGAAAAATGAGGAGAGTATGGTAAAATTCCTCAAGGAAACTAATCTATTTAAATTGCTATAAATGTATATTTTGATTTGTAACTGCATAACTAATTACTGCATTGTAAAATTAACAGGTAAAATATTTTCTTCCGACACGAATGCACCCTTCCTTGGTGTAAAGTGTCGTTAATAAACAACAACAACAACAATTTAAGCTTATCGCTCATTCACTGAAAAACTACATATTCGTCTGTTATGCCAAATGACCTTCGGTGAGATCACTTAGCAAAATTATGCCAAAATTCAGTTATGCCAAATGTCCGTTATATCAAACGACCGTTTTCCAAAAGTTAAAAATAATTATGCCAATTGTCCGATACGCCAAATGACCTGCAGCATAGTCACTTCTCAAAATTATTCCAAATGTCCGTTATGCTAAACGTCCATTATGCCAAAAGACCTTATGCCCAATGAGTTTATACTGAAGGGCTTTATGCCAAATGGCCCGTTCCCCTTTTTTACAGTTGAAACAGTATACTCAACTTACATGAAATGTCGAAACTAATGTCTAAGGAGTCTTCAGCGATTTTTTTTATTCAATTCATTTATTTGATAAGGTACGTTTGCGTTAGCTTAAAGGTGCCAATTTTGTTTTGTTTTACATTTTAAATTACTTGAAACTAGGGGATTACATATTGATTTTTTTAATGAGACTAAGGAGATTTTATAGCTCTCTCATACTATTCGCAAGGAGGTAATTTAATTTTCGTTAAATTAGGGGGGTCATTTAGTTTTATGGCAATATGGTTTGACTTTTTAAGCAGGGAGATTATTAGAGCAAATAATTTTTAACTAAGGGTAAGTCTTCAGCGACTTGTTAGTAAGCTTGTAGAGAAAAAGAAATCGAGGATTTAATTTTTTAATTACGATAAAAAGGGCGGATATGCATAAAAAAGGAATTTCGACAAGTTTCGCCAAACTTGGCATTCCAGCATAAGTTGTTTTAATGGACGATGGAACTTTTATAAATATTTTGACGGTAATCAGTCAATATTTGCTTTTCGCGTCAGAAGAATAAGAAGACCAACTTATTTATCTATATACATGGGGGCCTGATGATCTAGCCAAAGTTTGCCTTTGAAAAAATTTATCGCGAAGCAAACACCTCCGTTTGTTGCGTTAAATTGTGCGGCCCTGTGCTTTCTGTTCAGGACGATGTTGGCTTTTTAATGCACTGTATTTAAATAATTGATTATGAGCTGACTAAATTAGAGGCGTTTGGTAGACGAGGATGATTTTGTGAATAACATCACTGAATCTAAATATTGTTCTTCTGAAACCGAAAACGTCCATTGGGATTGCAAATTACTTGAAGCCTGGGCGGTTTTTGTGAGTACAAACCACTTTACATAATGAATAGAAAGCATTCTAATTCAATATGAATCCAGGAAAAAAAATTACATTTACGTCCAATGAAAGTAACCGAAGGATGATTTTATCACCGAAAGCTTGCTTTCAATGGGTACACAACCCATATCGGCCAGCTGCATAGATGCAATCCATTTCGAGCGTGACTGACCATCACTTAGACCCACTTTGTTCCTCTAGCCAACTAATTGAAGCCATATGCAAACTCAATCAACCGTAAACCGGCCTCGACCGGGATTGAAAAATATTAATCTTCCTGATACGGGATTGGAAAATCTATTAACGCAGCCAATCCCGCCAAGGGAGGATCCTGCAAGGATAGAGGAAATCCATCCATCAAATTCGCATTAAAATTCATAGCTTGCGCCCGGTTGGCCATCAAGTAAACAGAGCCAGGATTCCATACGAAGAAGAAAAAAAACCACTCGGTTCAGCTGTGTCCAGTTTTTTCGCTGATTGCCAATCAATATTGATTCTGGATGAACACACACACAGCCGGTGCTAGTCAGCTTGGGGCAAATTTTTTGCTCTAATTTTTTGCCTCTTGTTCCGATTAGAATCGCTTAACTCCAATGTACAAGCCTTGGGGTATCGAACTCAGGACGGTTGCGTACAAAACGAGTGTATAACCAACCACGCTAAGCTTCCCCCATTTTGACGTTATTGCTCTTGGTAGTTCCCAATATTTATTTTTGTTTCGAATAATATTCGTTCAGCACATTCGAACGCGGGAGAACTTATCGGAAGCTGACTGTACGGTACTGCAAAACCCGATATGTATATGCACAACGCATGTATTTTGTATGTCCCCCTGGCAGCTGCTTTTGTCGCCTTTTTTGGGAAAAGATTCACCACTGGACTTCATTAGTAAATAATATTCATGGTTTGCTGGAAGTCGATTGATTTTTATGGTATGCAGCGACCACTAACCACATGATTGAAATTTGCTTCTGATTCGAAATTTATTCGCACGAAATTCCAATTTGGTACCATTTTTAAAGCTACGTAAATTATAATGCCAGTGTAAAAGTGAATCCCAGTTTTGTAGAAAACACTGTTGAACTAAATAAGTTCGCGAAGTCATAAGATTTATGGACTTGTGTTTCGACTTCGTCTCATCAGTATGTTGCAAACCGACTTGACCACTCGGTAGACAACAATTGGTCACGGTTGATGTCCCGCAAGCACAGATCAGTTGTTCGCTTGATAGATAACTTTCTTTTAGATAGTTTTTCGGCGGCATAATTTACAGATGACAATAAATAATCAATAAAAAAAAGAACAACCGAAAACCCAGCGGACCTGCTCATGCCCAACGATGACCAGATTATGGATTGTGCTTCGCTACCCGTAAGCTACCGTCAAAATTCTACAAAATAGAATTAGATCGAAAGCTTGACCCATATTAGCATATAACAATAGGCTTTTGTGACCGACCATGCAGCATCCTCGGTTTCAATAGCATATTTTCACTGCCTTCCGAAACCGGGGAGTGTGGCAGCGAAGAATCATGCTAGACAAAAAAAAGTCAATCAAAACGGCATTATTGCTTGATCTTCGCCTGAAGCCGCACCGGAGAAGCGGACTCCGGGGACGATAAAGACAATATTGTTGTTAGAGGGGGCTTTTATTTATTGTCTTTTTCTTCTTTTTTGTTGCCGCTCCGCCTGCCGTTTCAATCCACACTGAAGAGGGGTCGCACTTGTTTTCTCTGGCCTCACATCTCTCGCCAACTTTACACCGATTGGCTTTCTCCCACAATGCACAGTGGTCCAGATCGCTAATTTAGGAGGAATTTTTACTTTCTGACAAACCTGTATAATTTAGCCGTATCATGTCTTAGGATGAATTTGTGTACTTTAGAAGATGCTTCTTTTTATTGGAATAGTTATTAGGGTGGTTCTAATTTATCTAAAATACGAAAATAAACTTTTTACTGATGAAAGATAGAGCTCCACAGTCTTCCACAAAGTTGTAAAGTAACTTATTTTGAATAAATTTGTTGAACATATTAAAGCTCTATCTCTTTTAGTTTTTGTTATACAAGAAATTTAAAAAAAAAGATTAGGGTGTTCCTGAAAAAAACGTTTTTTTAGTATAACTTTCGTATCTTTTACTTTTTGTTAACACAACCTTTGAACAGCTTATTGAAAACTTCAAGCCGACTATTTTTCTCCAAGACACCGAAGGTCTAACTTTTTTCTTTAAAAAGTTATGGACACTTTTCGTTAAAAAAATAGCCTATTTCAAGGCTCAATATCGCTGATGCGGGCACCTAAAATTGAATTCTGTTTCCACCACATGAAAGACCATACTTATTAGTATATTTGAGCAAAAATTGGCGAATACGATATTTTTTTAAAATTTGCAATTTAGATTTAAAGTTTGTAGTTTTGCAGGTTCAACGCATTAAAGCATTTACACACATATCGTTGTATTATGAAAAAAGCCACTTTCAAATATCATTCTCTCATCGCAGCAAGCTTTGCATAAGTGAAACGACTGTCAAAAAAGGTTTCTGATTTTATTCGTTTTAAATAAAACTAGTAAATATGGATATTAGTCGAAGAGAGTTGGCGAATTTGCTTATTGCTGGTAAAAAGACGGATGAACTGCTTAAGTTCAAGTAGTAATCCAAATGTAAAATTGAGACTTGTTAATGTTCGAAAGACATTTTATATTTTGTTAAAACAACCTTTGAACAGCTTTTAGAAAACTTCAATCCACGTTTTTTCATAACTCTGAAAGTCTAACTTTATACTTTCAAAAGTTATGGAAACTTTTCGCTCATAAATAGCCCTTTTTCAAATGTCATTATCTCTGATTGGGGCAAATAAAAGTAAGTTCGGATTGAACCATAGAAAAGAACATACTTTTAAGTATATTTGAGCAAAAATTGGAAAATATTATTTTTTTTAAGCATGTAATTTTAAATTTACTAACCAAAGTTTTAAATTTTATCGCATAGCGACATAAAAGAAATTGCCTAAAGCCTTTGTATTTCCTTTTCAGTTTTGCTTACATATCAACAATACAGAATGTGTTCATTAAAAATAATTTGGTTATGACAACAATTTATGATTTATATAAGGAGAATTTATTCAATGCCAATTAATTCAAAAGTAGATGCATTGCATTTTCAGGTATATCCAGCGGTGCTCGTTGAATTCGACGTTTACATTTAAGAGAAATTATAGGATCTGATGAAACAAGAAGTCTCTTGAAAACGTCATCAAGATTGACGAGTCGATCGAATTTGCGTGCGTGGAATTCTCGGAATCTGCGAATACTTTTATTCCTGGTTTCTTGAACTTCTTCACTGCACATACCTACTGGCAGCATGTTATGTTGAATAATGCTTCCTCCATGGACCAGGAGTTTATGCACGGTTGGTGAGAGAGCGTACCAACCATACAGGCGTACATAAAGCAATCGTGTATCTTCGGCGTAACTCCGGTAAGCATCCGCGTTAATTCCCAATTTGCTGTTGATGATTGTTAATAGCACATACATACGTTCTAGCAACATTTCGTCCAACCCGGTTTCTTCTGCAACGACATCTCGGTTTCTGAAAAATTTTCGAGCTGTGTTACCATCGTTAGAATTTCCGCCACCTGGCAAAGGTTCGCTAATACGAAGACCTAAACGGTCACGTAACGCTTGTCGAATTTTTATTTGTCGTTCCTTAAGCTCGCTGGTATTTTTGCCTACGCGCCAACGCGGTTTTGCTAGAGCTAAACGGTAAGCAATATTCAATAGAAACTCCATTGCTCGTATTCATGCATGTAAAGGTGAAAAAACATATAAACTATCCGGTGGATCGCTGGCTTCCAGTAAAGGATCATTCAATCGCTTTCCGGAGCGTTTGCATATATAACACGCTTGAGACGGTGTGCCTGTTACGTCATTCACTACCTTCGTATCAACCATGGAAAATATGAAGCTTGAACTAATCGGAATCTTGCGCATATTAACATTTACTATAGTCGGGACTAATTCATCGATTTGCTTGTTCATCGCGGCAACTTCATCCTTTGTTAGTTCAGGATTTTCCTTCTTGAAAATTAATTTTACTGGTCGGCACAGGGATACTGAAGATGGAAAATCATTATTCCATTTCGTTTCGTTATACTCGAATAGTTCTCCATTTTCATCTTCGTCAACGCACATTTGCTTGTATCTATGTTCAAGTGGAAAAGAGACTGTCAGTCAAAGTTTAGAAGAAAAATAATGTTGCCTACCGGGAATGGTTGCTGCTTCCATCGCAGCCCCACTTAAAGATAACAAACGTATTATCCTCAGGATGCAGTGGTAGAACTCCAATATTCAGAAACGAGATGAGTCGTTCCACGGTATGGTTAACAAGAGCTTGAAGGGGAACATACGCACAAGAAGGCTGAACAGAAATTCCTGAAAAAAATTGTTGATTCAGGGACGAATCTTTGAGAACAGTACATACCGATCGGATAGCATAGTTTCTTTTCTTCTACTATTTTATTATACGCGGGATAAATGTCCAAACCCTTCTGCATAACTGAGCTGCGTATGTTTTGGTACTGCGCCTTAGAAAAATCATTTTCACAAATAAATCTAAGTGCCTCCTCCGCAGTAAACGCTTCTGCAATCGGGACAGCCATAGATCCTAAATTCTCTACGGTAGATCTGACGGGACTTTTCGACAATCGTTCGATTTGTCTGCCAACTAAACGGAAACCAGTAGAATTAGCGTTGACGGCTGACGCTAAACCAAGTTCTTCCGTGGAATACTTATCGCGCAACTTTCCTAATCTTTTTATTTTGGCTCTGCGACATATTTCGGAAAATGGTTTCCTCTTTCGGCCTTTACCTTTACCTTCGACTTCGAATCTTAGCTTTCCTTCAAGCCACACAAAATTTTCCAGCTCAAACCGAATTTGCGTGCGCTTACTCCGAATCCACAACCTTCTAAATTCCAACATGAAGATTTTTATTTTCTTCCGAGCACTAACAAGTCTCAATTTTACATTTGGATTACTACTTGTAATGAACTTAAGCAGTTCATCTGTCTTTTTACCAGCAATAAGCAAATTCGCCAACTCTCTTCGACTAATATCCATATTTACTAGTTTTATTTAAAACGAATAAAATCAGAAACCTTTTTTGACAGTCGTTTCACTTATGCAAAGCTTGCTGCGATGAGAGAATGATATTTGAAAGTGGCTTTTTTCATAATACAACGATATGTGTGTAAATGCTTTAATGCGTTGAACCTGCAAAACTACAAACTTTAAATCTAAATTGCAAATTTTAAAAAAATATCGTATTCGCCAATTTTTGCTCAAATATACTAATAAGTATGGTCTTTCATGTGGTGGAAACAGAATTCAATTTTAGGTGCCCGCATCAGCGATATTGAGCCTTGAAATAGGCTATTTTTTTAACGAAAAGTGTCCATAACTTTTTAAAGAAAAAAGTTAGACCTTCGGTGTCTTGGAGAAAAATACTCGGCTTGAAGTTTTCAATAAGCTGTTCAAAGGTTGTGTTAACAAAAAGTAAAAGATACGAAAGTTATACTAAAAAAACGTTTTTTTCAGGAACACCCTAATCTTTTTTTTAAATTTCTTGTATAACAAAAACTAAAAGAGATAGAGCTTTAATATGTTCAACAAATTTATTCAAAATAAGTTACTTTACAACTTTGTGGAAGACTGTGGAGCTCTATCTTTCATCAGTAAAAAGTTTATTTTCGTATTTTAGATAAATTAGAACCACCCTAATAACTATTCCAATAAAAAGAAGCATCTTCTAAAGTACACAAATTCATCCTAAGACATGATACGGCTAAATTATACAGGTTTGTCAGAAAGTAAAAATTCCTCCTAAATTAGCGATCTGGACCACTGTGCAATGGTGTTCACCGGAGGCCATCATATTTTGCCGCCCTGTATATTGCCTAGCTGCTGGTGCTGTGAAGTGAGCAATAAGGGATGTGTTGTTTGAAGTTTTTTTTTATGCTCGACCAGAAGCCGACTTTGAAGGTTTCGGCGGTCGGTCTGGCGGTGCATGGTGAGGGGGAAAATAGAGATGATGGTGATGATGATGTTTTCCTCGGTGGGCAATGAATGATATTAAATGGCAATAAAATTGAATTGCTTGAAGGAAAGATGCCCTGGTCAAGGTGCTTCAGAGGGTAAGGACTCATATAAGCCACTCGTCGTGTTTGCCATGAAGGATTCTTAGTGGTAAGTAGGTCGTGACACTAGCCCTGAACTTGAAAACAGAAAGTCCAGCTGAGTTCCGCAATGGAATGTAGCACCAAGAATTTGCTTTGAAGGATAAAAAAAAGAAAATTTGCTGAAGGAATGAAAGAGAGCGGATACGAGGCGATTCTAAAGACAAGCACGTTATTATGTTTGATGGGATTTATCAAGGATATAAATGTTAAGTAGCGGAATTGAACGAAAGCGTTTACTTTTGAAAATGTGGAAACATCAAAACCAGCTCCGGAATATTTCACCCCTTGATTTTTTTTGCTATGTGTCATAGCCATTCTCAATTTTGTATTTTCCCAATTTCCATTTTCCACTTTTCATTTTCCCTCTTTCCATTTTTCACTGTTCCATTTTTCTACTTTTCCATTATTCCATGCTACATTTTTCCAATTTTTGAATTTTTGAGCTTTTCCATTTTTCAATTTTCCCCATTCTACCATTTTACCCATTTTCCCATTTTTCATTTTCCATGTTCCATTTTCCATTTATCAATGGCTAATTTTCAATTTTCAAGCTTCAAGTTTCAAGTTCCAAGTTCCAAGTTCCAAGTTTGAAGTTTCGAGTTTCAAGCTTCAAGTTTCAAGCTTTAAGATTCAAGCTTCAAGTTTCATGTTTCAAGTTTCGAGTTTCAAGTTTCAAGTTTCAAGTTTCGAGTTTCAAGTTTCATGTTTCATGTTTCAAGTTTCAAGTTTCAAGTTTCAAGTTTCAAGTTTCAAGTTTCAAGTTTCAAGTTTCAAGTTTCAAGTTTCAAGTTTCAAGTTTCATGTTTCAAGTTTCAAGTTTCAAGTTTCAAGTTTCATGTTTCAAGTTTCAAGTTTCAAGTTTCAATTTTCAATTTGCAATTTGCAATTTCGAATTTTCAATTTGCAATTTTGAATTTTATTTTCAATTTTTCATTTTCAATTTTCGATTTTTAAATTTTCAATTTTCAGGTTACAGCTTTCAGTTTTCCGTTTTCAACTTTCAATTTTCAGTTTTCAATTCAATATCCATTATCGCTTATCCATTAACCATTTACATTTTCCATTTTCTATTTTGCATTTTGCAATATTGAATTTTACATTATGATTAAAATTTAAACTTTTAAGGTTATTTTTATTTTTCGATTTTGAATGTTTGATGTTCGATTTTCGATCTTTGATTTTTTTTTGTTGTTTGATTTTGGAATTTGGATTTTTCGTCTTTTAATTTTTATTTTTGTGTCTGATGAATGATTTTTGTTGTTTGATTTTAGATTTTAGATCTCAAATTTAAAATTTAAGACCTCAGATTCTAAATTTCAAATGTCAAATTTTAAATTCTAAATTTTAACTTTTAAATCTTGAATTTTAAGTTTAAAATTTAAAATTTTATATCTTCAATTTTAAATTCTAGATCCACCAAAATTTTTGATTTTAGATTTCAGATGCTAGATTTAGGATATTAGATCTTAAATTTTAAATTTAGAGTTCAGATTTTATATTTTATATTTTAGATTTTAGATTTTAGATTTTAGATTTTAGATTTTAGATTTTAGATTTTAGATTTTAGATTTTAGATTTTAGATTTTAGATTTTAGATTTTAGATTTTAGATTTTAGATTTTAGATTTTAGATTTTAGATTTTAGATTTTAGATTTTAGATTTTAGATTTTAGATTTTAGATTTTAGATTTTAGATTTTAGATTTTAGATTTTAGATTTTAGATTTTAGATTTTAGATTTTAGATTTTAGATTTTAGATTTTAGATTTTAGATTTTAGATTTTAGATTTTAGATTTTAGATTTTAGATTTTAGATTTTAGATTTTAGATTTTAGATTTTAGATTTTAGATTTTAGATTTTAGATTTTAGATTTTAGATTTTAGATTTTAGATTTTAGATTTTAGATTTTAGATTTTAGATTTTAGATTTTAGATTTTAGATTTTAGATTTTAGATTTTAGATTTTAGATTTTAGATTTTAGATTTTAGATTTTAGATTTTAGATTTTAGATTTTAGATTTTAGATTTTAGATTTTAGATTTTAGATTTTAGATTTTAGATTTTAGATTTTAGATTTTAGATTTTAGATTTTAGATTTTAGATTTTAGATTTTAGATTTTAGATTTTAGATTTTAGATTTTAGATTTTAGATTTTAGATTTTAGATTTTAGATTTTAGATTTTAGATTTTAGATTTTAGATTTTAGATTTTAGATTTTAGATTTTAGATTTTAGATTTTAATTTTAGATTTTAGATTTTAGATTTTAGATTTTAGATTTTAGATTTTAGATTTTAGATTTTAGATTTTAGATTTTAGATTTTAGATTTTAGATTTTAGATTTTAGATTTTAGATTTTAGATTTTAGATTTTAGATTTTAGATTTTAGATTTTAGATTTTAGATTTTAGATTTTAGATTTTAGATTTTAGATTTTAGATTTTAGATTTTAGATTTTAGATTTTAGATTTTAGATTTTAGATTTTAGATTTTAGATTTTAGATTTTAGATTTTAGATTTTAGATTTTAGATTTTAGATTTTAGATTTTAGATTTTAGATTTTAGATTTTAGGTTTTAGATTTTAGATTTTAGATTTTAGATTTTAGATTTTAGATTTTAGATTTTAGATTTTAGATTTTAGATTTTAGATTTTAGATTTTAGATTTTAGATTTTAGATTTTAGATTTTAGATTTTAGATTTTAGATTTTAGATTTTAGATTTTAGATTTTAGATTTTAGATTTTAGATTTTAGATTTTAGATTTTAGATTTTAGATTTTAGATTTTAGATTTTAGATTTTAGATTTTAGATTTTAGATTTTAGATATTTTAGATTTTAGATTTTAGATTTTAGATTTTAGATTTTAGATTTTAGATTTTAGATTTTAGATTTTAGATTTTAGATTTTAGATTTTAGATTTTAGATTTTAGATTTTAGATTTTAGATTTTAGATTTTAGATTTTAGATTTTAGATTTTAGATTTTGGATTTTGGATTTTGGATTTTGGATTTTGGATTTTGGATTTTGGATTTTAGATTTTAGATTTTAGATTTTAGATTTTAGATTTTAGATTTTAGATTTTAGATTTTAGATTTTAAATTTTAAATTTTAGATTTTAGATTTTAGATTTTAGATTTTAGATTTTAGATTTTAGATTTTAGATTTTAGATTTTAGATTTTAGATTTTAGATTTTAGATTTTAGATTTTAGATTTTAGATTTTAGATTTTAGATTTTAGATTTTAGATTTTAGATTTTAGATTTTAGATTTTAGATTTTAGATTTTAGATTTTAGATTTTAGATTTTAGATTTTAGATTTTAAATTTTAGATTTTAGATTTTAGATTTTAGATTTTAGATTTTAGATTTTAGATTTTAAATTTTAGATTTTGGATTTTAGATTTTAGATTTTAGATTTTAGATTTTAGATTTTAGATTTTAGATTTTAGATTTTAGATTTTAGATTTTAGATTTTAGATTTTAGATTTTAGATTTTAGATTTTAGATTTTAGATTTTAGATTTTAGATTTTAGATTTTAGATTTTAGATTTTAGATTTTAGATTTTAGATTTTAGATTTTAGATTTTAGATTTTAGATTTTAGATTTTAGATTTTAGATTTTAGATTTTAGATTTTAGATTTTAGATTTTAGATTTTAGATTTTAGATTTTAGATTTTAGATTTTAGATTTTAGATTTTAGATTTTAGATTTTAGATTTTAGATTTTAGATTTTAGATTTTAGATTTTAGATTTTAGATTTTAGATTTTAGATTTTAGATTTTAGATTTTAGATTTTAGATTTTAGATTTTAGATTTCAGATTTCAGATTTTAGATTTTAGATTTTAGATTTTAGATTTTAGATTTTAGATTTTAGATTTTAGATTTTAGATTTTAGATTTTAGATTTTAGATTTTAGATTTTAGATTTTAGATTTTAGATTTTAGATTTTAGATTTTAGATTTTAGATTTTAGATTTTAGATTTTAGATTTTAGATTTTAGATTTTAGATTTTAGATTTTAGATTTTAGATTTTAGATTTTAGATTTTAGATTTTAGATTTTAGATTTTAGATTTTAGATTTTAGATTTTAGATTTTAGATTTTAGATTTTAGATTTTAGATTTTAGATTTTAGATTTTAGATTTTAGATTTTAGATTTTAGATTTTAGATTTTAGATTTTAGATTTTAGATTTTAGATTTTAGATTTTAGATTTTAGATTTTAGATTTTAGATTTTAGATTTTAGATTTTAGATTTTAGATTTTAGATTTTAGGTTTTAGATTTTAGATTTTAAATTTGAGATTTTAGAGATTAGATTTTTTAGACCACAAAAATTAGGGACCATTCCTAAATTACGTAACGCATTTAAAAAGGGGAGGGGTACGACAAATTATGACGTATGTGGGAGGGAAGTAAATTAGACCGTTACGTAACATGTTTTAATTGATGGAAAAAATGCGAAGTTTTTATACGTAATTGGAGAGGGGTAAAGTAATAGTTGTGAAAATGCGATACATGGGGAGAGGGGGAGTCAATTTTGGTCCCTTACTCGGTATTCCATAGTCAGATATTGTGCCCTTCGTACTCAAAATAGTTTAGAGGTTCTTCCTAGAAAGAAGATAAAAAATATTGAAAAGACTACAGTACTCATGAGTTATGAGAGCAATTTTCAAATTCGAAAAAAAAAATCCAAGTTAAATACAGACATATCTCAAGTATCAAGTTTGTTAGAAATAGGTGTTTTTCCTAGAAAAGACAAACTCGTTATAAGAATATGCAACTAAATTATCCTCTTAGCCGATTAGTCGAATAAGTTCAAGATTTTTCGTACAATATTTGCTGTATTGTGGATCCAGTATTGTGCCTAACCAACAACACCAACTGGTAATGGTTGCAAGTAGGAAGTCAGGGGATTTATCAACCAGCTCCTGGAAAACGTCGGATCCATCTGTCGTCTCTCGCCTGTTGCGTTAAAATATTACCATTAGTACACTCTTATTTACAGAGCGAAACTCCAACGCTTCGCTATCTACGACCTACCACGAAGCAAAAAAACTGTCAGTCAACGTTGAGGTTTTATCTCTCTCAAGAAGAAACAGCAAAAAATAAAGAAAAGGGGGGATTTAACAGATTATTCCCGGCGAAACGTTATTCCATTATTTATTTAGGTGGAGTGTTCGGTAAATGTCTTCTAGGTGCACTTTTAATAGCAACTAAGAAACTTTACCCCTGCCTTCTGATACTCCCCTTCCCACTCAAGACGCGAGCGTTGATCGGCGGCAAAGTACCCACCACTAGTATCACCAGCAAGTTTGGCGGATGTGAAGGAAAGTTGCCAGCATCCTCGTCCTTAGTTGCTCCCTCCAGCAACAGCACAAGTAAATTTGCAGTGGCATCATTAATTCACCCTTCGTTGATTACACTCACACTTTCTCACTTTATCCATCTATCCTAGCTAACTGTTGTTCAAAGCGACCGAGACTAACCCAAGTCGGGCACGTCGGTCGACAGGCGGTGGACGGGGACGTGTTTTCCTGTTTTGTTCCGCTACATTGTGCAGTTTAATTGTGAGGACCCCGGAATGCAACCCTACCATCATTATAAATAACCGTGCGAACTCCGGTTGACGGCTCCGGCGATGGTGTTGGTACCGATGGGGCCCAACAAACGGGACCATCAAGCTAAATAGTGCGAAGCGAACAAACACACTAAACACCTCAATGCTGTAAGTAGCGGTTAGCGCGTCATCCGAGGCGGATGGGAACGACTTCCGGCTAAAGTTGCTGCGCTATGCGCGAAACGGAGGCCACTTTGTTGCAACCCCCACACCCCTCTACCCGCGATGTGTTTAGTTTAGTTTACATCAGCAACTTAGTTGTCAAGAGGTTTGCAATAGAGACATGACTAAGTACGCGGGTGTGTGTGTGTGTGTGTGGGGAAATAATTACCGTTCATGGTTTGATTTATGACGACTAAGTAAAGCCATCAACATTGTGCCAACGTGAAATTGGGAGCTGCCTTCGCTAGTGCCACACAAATGCATAGAGGGGCACACGCTCGAGTAAGGCTAATGGCACGATTTTAATAATTTAGAGTCGTAAATCGTGCGCCGGTCAGTGAGAAATGGTGCCGGTTGCGTTGTTGCGGATAAAATATGACTACGGTAATGCGGTGAAAAGGTGAAAATAGCAGGTTTTTTCTAACGAGATTTTTGAAGATAAATAAATTTTAGGTATGAATGGTACATATTGGTGGATGTCACAGTAGACTAAAATAATATGTAAAATATCGGGATGAAATAAGTACTAATGATTAATATTCATAAATTCGTAATTCTAGTATTTGTAAAATATAACATAATTGTATCAGATTCTCATAAAAATTCTAGGGAATGAAGAACAACTAATCAGTTATGATTTCATTAAATTTCTTCTTCCATATCCAAAAGCTCGCCTTTTCCACTTCTCGCCATCCATTAAATTGTGTACAACTGATTTATATTTCACCGGTCATTGTTAAAGAAATATTCAGGAAGCACTAGCTTGACTACATCTGCAAATCGCTTGCCAAATCAGATCTTTTAAGGTAAATTTCAATATTTTTTTTCGGCAAACCCTTGACGAGAAAAAATTTCTTTTCAGTATTTTATTCCATGACTTACTATGAGTTGTAGTTAAAGCTAGAATTTAATTAAATTTTAGTTAAATTTCATTTAAAAATCTTGTATTACACTAAAAACTTTTGCTTATTTGTTCAAACTTCCACATTTTCGCCTCCATTTCAGTTAGTATTTCATCCCGCATTTGAACAAACGATTGAAAATATCTAAAACAAGACAAGCTACGGCTATCTTCCATTTTAATATACAGGAAATCTTCAGTAATCCCACCCTTGGCTTGGCACCTTCTTCACACGTCCCACGAACGCGCCCTTTGGATAATTATGCAAATTCTCCAGCATCCGTGTCTCGCCACCAGACATCATCGCTTGAGAAGGTGGTGTAAAGTGCTGACGAGGTTCACATTATTTTTTTTTGCTATTTAAATTCGTTAGCATAAGTGCCGGAACAAACACGTCATGAATGACACCCGTCAGTGACGGGACGGGAGTTCTCTGCTGCTATGAGCTGCAGTCGTAGTGATGGAAAAACCGCACCGTCTGGATCGTAGTAGGACCTAGAAGGAAAATAACCACGTAGACAGAGAGAGAGCAGAGCCATCATCTGGAGGTTGCTTATGCAAAGTGACGTTAATTAGAATCACTCGCGCCACAGCTGCACCTGCTAGTTCTCGTCGTTATCACGAATACGTGTGCAGCATGGTTCCTGGAAGGGTCATCGGGTTTCATTTAATAAAAACCTTACAGGGCACTGCTGCTGAAGATAATGAAATTAAATTATCTGTCAAAAGGTATGCTCGAGTTATTATATTTCAATTTAAAATGCTGAATGAAACTCAATGCAACCAAATATTTCATTTAAAGTTCTTTTTTGAGTCCATATTTGAGCTCCGGCTCAAAAATAACTAGACATTTATCTATTCGATTCAATTGCATAAGCCCCCACTATCCCGGTCATCCACCATACGGCTAAACAGTGCGGGAAAATCTAAACCACAAACCCAAACACTGTCTCACTGGACGAGGCAGCTGCAACCGATCATCGCTCACTTCCTTTTGCTGGAAAATCCTTTAAATCCGAAAAACGGTTTTGCTTCCAATAAACAACCCCATTATCATGCTTATTTCCGTCTTCTCGATTGTTTCTCCTTCGTATGATACGATTGTCGCTCACCCATGCTCGAGGCCGGTTCCTTTTCCGCCGTGCCACATCCGGCGGAGCATGGGTGTTATGGGGATGTGTATGTTGAAGGTTGGTTATGAGACTGGCTAGCAGCAACAAATCATTCTTTCCAGAGACGAGAAAGAATCAATGTGAGTTTGGAAGGATTTATGAGGAAATCCGTACACGCAGTTGCCTTCAGGGCATTTTTCTTTTTCCGAACGGAGAGATTCCGATGTGCTCCCCAGTTTTAGGATTCCGGCAGGATCATTCCTGATGACACAGCAAAGCTCTCGACAGGATGTCATTTGCATTGTTGGCGGCTTGTGTGAATGGGGTATAGGAGTCTCCATAGGTATAGGTAACTCTTATGACATTTTTTTCGGGAAAATTCTTATTCAATATTCGACGATTGGGACCGGATGGGAGAGTTTGGATCTGAAAATGGTTCGAGAAGAAAATCGTCCTCTTTTCGTTGCATTGAAAATGTGCTGCTGAGCAGAACCATAGAAACTTTCTCGTGTACATACCGCTATTTAAAGTATAAAAATTACCATGGTTTTGTCCGGTAATCCGAGTTTCAAGAATGTCCAAACAAACGAAAAGCATCATTCCACATACCACATAATCAAGCGAAACACAACTCATGCTGATAAGAGCAGCAGTTGGGCATGTACGTAAAAGAGCTCTTGAACTCATGCAAAATTCTGGAATGCATTTTTTTCTGGTACACATCTACGGTTTGCCTTCGACTTAGTCAGCAAACATTTTCCGTTTCCTGGTATACATTTCAGACTGTCCCAAAAAGTACTAATATCACTCATGCTCGCTGACATTTGCATAAAACATCTTATTCCGGTATTCTGTTGACATAGTACCCACTTGTTAACAACAAAATGCGAAACCCAATGTAAAAGGATGCACACAACTATAGAGAAACGAGGAAGACAACTGCTGAAGTTCGCTGTTACTGTCCAGTACTACAAGCAATTTGGCAAAGAACAAACAATTTGGTGAGGGAATTATCCTTCGAATATCATTATTGAAGTCAATGTAAATTAACCAACAAGATCGAACAAATCTGCTCAGAACAACGCCAATGGACGACTACATACATGGGAAGATGGACTGCAACATATTATTAAATACGAAGTAAAAGGATGTTGACAACACGACCATATCAGTTCTAATGAAAAACTTATCGTTTGGCAAGTAATCTGCTCCTGTGGTAAACTATACAAGATGTTCGTCGAAATTGAATCAATAATTGTGGAAGACAGTTCCTTGGAAAAATTTTAACCATGTTTATATTAAAATAATAAAAAACCCGATTTAATCCACCCAGCAATAAGTTGATACATTTCTTATATTACAGAAAATGGAATTTAATGCGTATGATCCCTGCCTCATACTTTTCCAACGGAAAACTTTGCTTGTTCAGTGTTTGGTTGATTAACTTGGGATATGGCGGGGGGAAAGGCACACTGTTGTGTTAGAGTGGAATTAAAAATACAGCGGACACCCGTTTTTTTGGTAAAATTTCAGGCTGATAAAACGGGAACATTGACAAAATTGGGATATAAATTTTTCTTTCTTTTTAATAAACCAAAGGGGATCTGACAGTGCAAAATCTAAAAATTTTTTTTTGCATATTTCGGATCTCGAAGATAACAAAAATATGCTCAACAAAGAATTTACTCGATTATAACTTGGGTCGCCTGCTAGAGCCCATCAAACTTCCAACTATCCTTTTTCATATGAGGCTGACGAAAACGGGGGCTGATATCATCGGGTTTTCACAGTATTATGTTAAATCGGGTCTTCACTATATTATGTTCAAATATGAAATCAATATATTTGAACGTAATAATTATAATTTACGGTAAACCACAAAATCGTAACATTCCATTTTGACTAGTATAGGCACTACACTGAATATTATCATGTTCCAAATTTCTTTTAAAATAAAATCTGTAAGAGATGGAGTCTTCAGCAAACTTTTCTAAAATTAGCCGTTCTAAAACTTCGCTAAAGATAGTATGACTCCATCTAGAATGAATTTTTATTCTTGGTGAAATTAGAACAACCCTTCCCTTGAGAATTGAAAATTGAAAAATTAGAAATAAAAAAAAATGAAAAATGAAAATTGAAATTGAAAATTGAGCATTGAAAATGTAGAAGTGAGAGTTGAGAATTGACAGTTGAAGATTAAGAACTGAAAGTAAAATTAAAAAATTGAGAACTGAAAGAAAATAAAAAACAAAAATTAAAAAACGAAAATTAAAAATTGAAAATCGGAAATTGAAAATTGAAAATGGAAATTTGAAAATCGCAAATAGAACATCGAAAATTGAAAATTGAAAGTTGAAAGTTGAAAATTGAACATTGGACATTGAACATTATACATTGAACATTGAACATTGAACATTGAAAATTGAAAAGTGAAAATTAAAAATTGAAAATTGAAAAATGAAATTGAATATTGAGAGTTGAGAATTGAAAATTGACAATTGAAGATTGAGAACTGTAAGTTGAAAACTGAAAATTGAAAAACCAAAAATTGAAAATTAACTGAAAGTTGAAAATTAAAAATTCTAATTTTAAATCTAAAAATTGAAAATTGAGAACCGGGAGTTGAGAATTTAAAATTGACGATAGAAGATTGAGAAGTTCAAAGCCGAAAATTAAAAAAAAAATTGTAAACTGAAAATTAAAAATTGAAAAATGAAAATTGATAACTGAGAGTTGAAAATTGAAAATTGACAATAGAAAATGAAAAACCAAAAATTGAAAACTGAACTTTCAGTTCATGTTGAAAATCAAAAATTGAAAATTAGAATTAAATAAAAATTTTAGATTTCAGATTTTAGATCTTAGATTTCAGATTTTAGACTTTTGATCTTCGAAATCGATCGATTTATTACTTTTCATTTTTTTGTTATTGAGGGGCGGACATAGCGTAGTTGGTAAATCGATTACCTTGAACGCAATTCACCTGGGTTCGATTTCCTACCCCGCACATAGAGCTAGACATGTTTCTAATAAGATTTTTCTACTCGAAAAGAGGCGAATGACCATAAGATTAAAACCTCCATAATCAAAAGGAAAAAATTACTTTTTATGGTCGATTTTCGAATTACTATTCCATTATCGATTTTCGACTCTCGATTATCGATTTTTGAATTTGGATAAGTTAGCGATTTTTGATTGTCGATTTTTCATCTATTTTTTTCTATATTCGATCTTTGATCTTCGAATTTCGATTTGTGGTTTAGGATTATCGATTCATAATTTTTGATTCGCGAGTTTAGATTTTCGATTTTCAATTTCCAGATTTTGATTTTCGATTTTCAATTTCAGATGTTCAAGTTTTCGAATTTCGATTTTTATTTCCAATTTTCGATAGTCGATTATCTTTTTTCGATGCTTGATATTCGAATTTCTATTTCCGTTTTTCTATTTTCAATTTTCGATTCATGATTTTTGATTCTACACAGTTTCGATTTTCGGATATGGTCTTTCGATATACGATTTTCTTTTCCAATTTCCAGAATTCAATGATTCATTTTTGATCATCAAATTTCAATTTTCATTTTCGAGTTTCGATTCTAGATTTTCTATTTCCTAGATTTCGATATTTTCATGATATTTGATACTAGCGTTTAGATGTTCGGTTTCAGATTTTTGGCTTTAAATTTTGGATCTCAGTTTTAGACTTTTGTGTCTAGATTTTAAGTTTTCGATTCTCAAGTTTTCGAATTTTAATTCTCAAGCTTGCGATTCATGATTTATGATTTTCGAACTCCAATTTTCGAATTACCATTTTTAATTTTTTATCTTAAAATTTCAATTTTTGATTATGGATTCATGATATTCGATTCTTGACATTCGATTATCGATTTTTGCTTATCGATACTATATTTATCATTATGGATGTTGGATTTTCGATTTTTGATTTCCTCGATTTTCTGTATTTGATTGTTGATCTTCGAACTTAGATTTTTAATTTACAATTTTTTATTTTCGAATTTCGGTTTAAGCTTTTCGATTCGTGATTCTTTTCTTGACTAAACAGTGTAACAGAGCCTATAACGGTATTTTCGTGCCTTCTCGATAATATGTATATCTTTATATTGTCAACATAAAGCATTGCAGTGATGATTTAACATCCTTCATGTACAACAAAAAGATGCAAGGTCCAAGATGGCTTCCTTGAGGTATACTCTAAGTGGTGTTGTAGGATGTGGCAACGTAGTTATCAATTGTTCCGTGCGATTTTTTTTTATGATTTCAACCAATTTAAAGTGCTGTCGTTAAATCTGGTTAAATATATTTAGATGTTTATTAAATTATTACCAAATCATAAATGGAAAAAAATCAAACAAAATTCAAAATAAATTTGAAACCAGCCGAAACTATTTCAACATTCTAGATGGTTTGCAGGTTATTGTGTACCTGTGAGTATAAGAACAGAATCTGTAACAGCAAAAAGAGGAATGAGTAGTTCAATAAATAAGCATAAAGTGCCACCGCATCGTTAAAATCTGGCTGTATCTTGACTTTAATAGCCACAATTATCTCTACTCATTCTCATCGAGCCTCCGTTCTCAGTTGCATCCAGTTGGAACGACTGTTCCAGCACTACACTTGCCACGACCACAAAAACGTAAACAGTACAGTTTTTCTACACATCCCCTCGATACTATGTCATAGTGCACTCCAGTTTCTTTTATGTGGCCCATCGAATACCCGTCCAACTGGAGCATAAATTTATACCACCATTTACCCAGGGGGTTTCTCGTGTTATGTATGCGTTCTCCTCGTCTCCTTCCGCATCAAACCAAATATGAAAGAAACCACCACGCCAATGTGCAGCTCAAAAGTGGAAAACATCAACCGTCCCGCGCTGGAAACTCGTGCACCGTGTGCAATCTGTATAAATGAATATATTTCAAGCTTGCAAGCAATAGTCGCCCCATCACAGAGCAGGCGAGTAAAACCTTTGCAAAAAAAACTCACAGCACGTAATGGGCCACGCCTGGACTCTGGAATCTCCCCTACCCTGCCAGGGACTGCCGACAGATGTTGCCCCCCGGGAGTATGATGGAAAATCGATAGTTTGGCAGGAGGCAAATGCAGAAGAAAAAGTTGCAACGCTAAGCGAAACCCATTCTTTCGACACACCGATTGACAGATAGGCCCTCCCGGGGTTTCTCTCGACCGGTGACTACTGACGACGGCGGACTGTGAACTGTCGGAAACGATGCGTTGGGAATACCATGCCCATCCGAAGAGGCCCGCAGTGGCTAATCGGAGGACCGTTTATTGAGAGGAATCCATTTGCTTCCTTTGCTATGTTCGTCCTCGGACCGCGTTTTCGACATGATGTTGTGGTTTACGGCGATGCTCGGTGTTTGGACGGGTGAAGTGATGGCGATAATTAAGTAGACATTCCAGTCTCAAGGCCGGATAGATTTGAGTTTACACAAGTGAAGTGCGCGGTTGAGGACTGTATGAAACTACCCGCGGGATAGTAGTATCATGGATGGGTGGGTGAACTCGTTCTCTCGTAAATGCTCTGTCGGAGACACCGGCTTCTTACTGCTCGTTGAACAAGATTCCTCTATCTGCTGGGTGCTGTTTGCTATCGGAGTTGAGAAAAAACGAGGGAAGAAGTGAATACAGGAAACACTTTCGCCCAATTTGCCTCGGAGTATGTACTTTCAGTCTGGATAGTGGCATTATCCTTTTATGACCGTGTTTCTCTCAATGGCAGCAATGCGGGTATATTGTTTTCTTTCAAAATAGCCCAATTTGGTTCAAGTGCTACAAATGGTTAAAGATGATCTAAATAAATGAACAACAGAATTCCGTACGGTGGACGTGCAGAGAGACTGGAAAGGGATAGACCAAGATCGAACAACTATTCTGTGACTATTATGATGGTAAAATTTCTGGAAATTTAAACTTTTGTCTTCGGTACAAAAATGCCCTTCAAAACAATACCATGCGTCCACATCACGCTACTACTGAACAATAACGCGCGGTAGATTACTACGCGTTCACACTGATTTTTCAATTCTATGTAAACGCATGGTAGATTGTTTATGTACATCTGCCCTAACTCGGTTCATTTGAATGCAAGACTTAAACCGTTCCGCGGCTTGAACCAAAACCCCCAACCGACCAACGATTTCATTCATTAATTAAGTGGCAGTCACACAACACTGGGCTCCCCAGAAGCATCGCGTGCCAATCACCTGACCATTTAGTTAGCCACACAAATTCCCGCCAGGACTGCTGATAACGCGCGCCCCTTGAGGATGAAAAATACCGACACCATCCCAGTAAAGTCAATGCTTATGGGCACGCACATTCTTCGACTGGAACGCCGTTTCCGTCCCTTTACGTACCAAATATGGGCAATGTGGAAGAAATGTTTCTACGACTCAACCAAGGTCACTGCAGCAGGATCCGACCGCACTCCACCCTCATTACATTCGGTTCGACTAACACTAGTTCAAGGTTGCAAGCGAATTCAGCTTATGAATGGCAGCTCAGTGAGCGATGTTTACCTACTGCCAATCCCTGTCGCAGTAGCAGCAGTGTAATGCTCCACGCACAGGTAGATGACGGCTGGTGAGGTGTGAGGTTGGATGAGAATGATTCTGCGTGTCGCGTCCAAAAATAAATTATTTATGATTATTTGGTTTATGGTTTTTCCAAATTCGTCGCCACTGACTATCGGACCGTGGAAGTGTTGCTTGCTTGCCTGTAGCAGGGCCATTGTTTGGTCGATCCCGGGGTTTGGGAGGGATGGTGCTAAATCTATATCAAAACAGTTTCCCGTTCATGCTGATCAACAACAACAACACGCTAAATGGCTGGGATTTTTTCGTTCCTGCTAAACGCTGCGTGTATTGTTTTCTGTCTATAATTATAGCCAGCACAATCAACTGATTTTTGGGCTGCTCGGTGTTTTCGGATAATAATAGGATGATAAATGGGATCCGATTTGCTTTGGCTGAATATTCAACTAGCCGCAGTGTTAAGGTGAGTGTAATATAAACGTTATTTTGTTGCAGTCAACGTAAAATTATGCACACCAACTTTCCAGATATTTGTATCGACGAATAAGGTCCTATCTAGCCTGTTATTTTTGTATAAAAAGCTAATGGGGGATTTGGAATGCTCTGGGATAAAGAGGTGGAAAATATTACAATCTTATTATAGTTGAATTTATTTAATTGAAATGAAATGGTAATTGAAATAATTTGACAGTAAACAGGCAACACTGCAGGCCCGCAGCTAGGGATTTGCTTCAAAGAGAACTTAAAAATTGATTGAAAATTTAATAAATTGTTAGTCCGATACAAATCGCTGCTAGAGACCGACGAATCCTCTGTATCACGGGAAGGAGGAGTTGTTAGTAAGTGTGCCAATAGCGTCATAATGTAATAATTGCTCTGGGCAGCCGGCTACCGAGAATTTGGAAAATTTATTATTTGTTGTATTAATACCAAATATAAGCAACTTGAACTCCGACTATGAGGAGCATTGCTTATGGGTCATCCCACGTTAGAATTACAACCAAAATTTTAATTCCTTAAAAAAAATTGTTGCATTGTTTAGCTCAAAAGAATTGACGCTTATATTTTGGTTCGGCTGAATATGATATTTTTTTCAAGTTATTAGTTTTGAAGTTGGCCGTGCATCTGAATGTGACATTCATTGCACGGTTCAGATAGGTGCGGACGTAGGGACTTCTCGATCGCGTGTATTATCGTAAATGGCTCGAGCGTTTGCGCGTTAACGTATTCGATCGCACCACTATCGAGACGTGATGCAATAACCATCTTAAAACAATTGTCTGTCAGAGGTTCTTTAGCACCGATGCACGCAATATGCTGAATGATGTTTGCAATACTGTCAAACCCCTCAACCTAGGGTAGGGCTTATCACTTATTCTGATACTGAAACTAAAATTTCCAATGATATATTCCCACACGGTCAATAAACTGTGAAAAATTCCTGAATAAAAAACGCGATTTGGTAAAATGAACCATTTTCGATAATCGTGACCAAGCTCTCAAAACGTGAATACTAAACCTCGTATTCATGAAACTATTTGTGTTTCCACGAAACAAGTTCACGCAAAAAATACATGGAGTTACACTGGAATGTACGATAGGGTTACTATGTCCTGCATATTTTCAATTTTTTATGATTCGAGTTCATAATTTAGGGATACACTGATTTGTATGACCTATGTCGGCTAAGGAGCCCAGAATTAAACGACATTAATGATTTCAGGAGCTTTGTCACGATTTTCGTAATTTCTCCTCACTCTTACTCCTACAACAAGTCTCTTCACTTCATCGTGATATGTTGTTCTTGAGTTTATAATCGGATTTTTTACACGGAGTAACTCGACAACATGAACTAGATCATGAAAGCACAAACGGTTTTGGTATCATATAGTTATGTGAACTATTTCAGAAAGACGAAATGTGACTGTGTTGTATTTTTGGTGCTAGGCACAGTTTTCGTTTTCTGTCCGGACATCACACCTCGTCGGCAAACAGCCAGACTTTGCTTACAATCGAGACATCACTCGGTATAAGCCAGTTGTTTAGTGTTCACGCAAGACGTGCGACTTTTCGGATTTTAGCGTCTAACTAGCGCCAATTTGGCGCTGGTGTGGACTTATCTATCTAACGCTAAGTTGATGTTAGTTACTGACGAGAAGAGTCCGAAACAATGAAAAACCATACTTCATCACACTGAACCTCATCCAATACATAACGACGTTTGACGTCCTAGTAGTTGTCTTATATCTACTGCTCGTACCTATGACTGGTCGCTAGCGGCTGGATACAACAAGGTTCCCAAAAGGAAAAATTATATTAACGCCTTCATGCCCATGTTGTTTATGGACAACAACGTTTTTAAACAGCTATAACTCTTAATTGAGGCAAGATTTGTTCACAAAAACAAGTAAGACTAACAAATGCCTCTCATTTGAGTATTAACAGTTACAAAGATCAGCTGTAGAACTGAAGTTATTGCACTTAGTCTGATTGGATTCTGATGGAGCAGTGCTGCCAGGGACAGTTTACGTTAACGACGGAAAATGATTTTTTCATATATCTTCGTTATGTTGCAATATTATAGAAAATTGATAAAACTTATCAATTTAGACCGTCTTTGACTACGGCTCCAGCAATAGGTGTTTTGAAAACAGACCTCATCTGCGGGCACGATAGATTCCGTAGAGGCGCCCCAACCTAAAAAACATGAAAAAATTCGATATAGAAACAAAATGGCGGTTCATTGAAAATATAGTATCGTTTTTTCGCATGATTTTTCCATTTTGGCCGGCTGTAAAAAATCGTTAATGATCAAAGTATTGATTTTTATAGGTTACAGCGCCCGAGAATGTTGTCTTCTTTTAGGCGGGCAAAACCCGAAGTTGATTGGTTGAGTGGTTCCAAAACGAGAATGCCCGCAGATTTGAAAAATCTTGTCCCGAGAATGCCGCCGTTTTGGAAGCCATTTTTGATAACTTACACTCGAAAATTTATTTTATAGATGAAACCTTAATAAACATTGTGAAGAATAGCGCACATGTCTAAGTCATTTTACTGCTTAAAAAATTATTAAACATTAGGTACTTGTTGCCACAAGGAGAGAGAGGATCCTCTTAATATAGGTGCTATAGCGTTCACTAAATCGTCGGGTCGTTGTTTGCGAAATCTTGGGCGTGGATGATCGCGATTGCATGTTCGTTTTTGTGTATCATCGCGAAGGGCTCGGGTGTTTGTAACGTGTTCGATCGCGTGAGTTTTTGTATGTGGCGCGAACAGTTGTACGTCGCACGTGCTAGCAATTTTATAACCATGTGTCCATTCGAAAATTTGCCTGTGGTCTTGGATGATCGCACGTGGACCGTGAATCTGATACTTAATTTTCGGTGTATGGTTCGGAATATACTAGAAGAGAGTGCGTTCTCCCACTCTCCATACTAGAAGAGAGTGCGTTCTCCCACTTCCCTCACTAGAGTTCCCGGTTATGTCGCCATGGAACTTGTTATCTAGTAGACATGAGCGTAACCGAAAATATGGGTAGGGACTTTCGGACGTAACCGGTTCTTCTATCGCTAGACATATTTTTTAGTAAAGAAATATTTTTCGATTCTTCATTACACTGATAAAAGTCATTGCCGTACTGAATTAAATTCTCACAGCATTTCAAAGTGTGTGCTAAAACTGTATTAATTTTTCCACAAGCAACAGTAATAACTTTAGCTCAAATAGTTTCCCAGCATTTGATTTGAAAAATGTTGAAAATTTTGGGATATGATTTGCTGAACAAATACTAAAACAAATTTAAATTGGCACTAATATGTATAGTAATATATTCACTTTTTGAATGCAAATAATTATTCGGGTTTATTTGCGCATTTACCATCAATATTGAAAGAGATAAAATTCTTTTCACCTAACACGTACAAGTCGTACGAATAGTGAAGGCGTATTGTGCTTTCGAAAGTGTGGCACAATTCTGAATATGGAATTACAGTGTAGTACAGTGTTTAGAAAAGATGAGACAGGTGAGCACGAATACTAAGAAGAGTAAGTTGTAGCCAAAACAGTAGTTCCAGTTTTGATGGTGAAGGCATTTTATTAAGTGTGTTAATAATGAATAAATAGGTGCTCTTCAGACGGTTTCAGTTGAATAATTTTGTTTCCACCCGATTTCTGTTCGAGCTCTCTACTTTATTACAATGAACAACAGAAGAATGGAAGAAAGATGCTTTGTTATGTGTTACAACATCGAAACGTATCATTACTCTTTAAAACCATGACGTCAAACAAATCGGCTTAACATGCAACCAGTCGCAATGTTTTAGTCGCTCTCCATGATTGCCTCTGCCAATTTGTCGCGTCGTTTGTACACTAGAGTGGCAAGCAAAAACTGACCCCCAGTAGCCCACCATTGGCCATAATATGAGTTATGTTTTGGTAAAAAAGTTTTAGTTCCATATGTTACCGCGTAGATGGCGTCAGCACTAACTTTTCAACGGATAGATAGAAAGTAGGTGTCATCTACAAAGTTGGAGAATAGGTGTTTTCTTCTGAACGTGCGCATAATGGACAGAGTTTTTGCTAAAATAAAAGAAGCGAACGCCTAGCATGGGGAAACTCGTTCGTTTTTAGGTATAGAATATCCACATATACTTTAATTAAGTCTTGCATACATCCATTGTTGCAATTGTCCAATAAGAAAATATTTGATTTAAAGAACAGCTCATGAAATGAAGAATGATCAATTTTAACATTTCTTCAATAAAATTTGTTGTTCAACAGCTGTACATTTATACTGAACTGAAACTGAAATCCATATATCCCCTTGTGAACGGGTTGGCTGAATCGATTTGATTTATTAAGATGGAAATATCAAGTGATAAAACAAGCTTGAAATTTGCAGGACGCCCACAAAAGTGAATCACGCAAAATCGATTCATCGATTGTAGTTTAGCCAGCAAACCTATCACAATAAATAGATCTAAGCAATGCAATATTTTTCCTTATCGGGGCGAATTTGGGTAAAAACTAAGACTATTGATCAGGGATTTGCTCAGGAACACAAATTGTATCTCCGTATTTTGGAATTAACGTCAATCCGGCGCTAGCTTAGTCCTGTCACTAAGTTAGTGTCGGATTCTGATGAGACGAAGTCGAAAGGCAAATTCCATAACAAATTTTGATCCAAGCTATTCAATAAATTCTCAAATAGTTGGAAACCCGATGAATTCGGTGTATGACCAGCTCACCAAAGGAACACGTTTCCGAGATCCTGCAATCCTAGAAGAACGAAAATGCAATGTTTCCCCATATGGTAAAGAGCAACCTATCTGAACTCAGTCAAACAGGTTCAAAGCACATTCGTATCCTGCTCATTTGCTTTCCCTGTAGGAGGGCCACGCCACAGGTGATACAACCTTATCAGATTACAATTTTGTAGCGGAATTTCAGCACAATTAGACCCCGATGTATAAGCATGTAACTGCGTTCGTCCGGGTTGAGTTTCATTCATACGCTCAGTCGGTCGACGTGCACACATATCGACAGCGGGCTTGATTTTCCGGAATGGAAATGAATATTTTACCACCACCCACCCGACAGAGAACCTATTTAATAATAAATGGCTACTTTCGGGTTCGTGCGGGAATGTACTGCTATTTCGTTCGGTTTTGCTCTCGGTAAGTCTAGCGGGTTAGAAACAAGCACTAAAACAACGGCATTCGATCCATGTTGAGTAGGTTAGGAAGTGGTTCAGTGCATACGACAACGATGCCAGAAAGAAAAGTTTGCTACGGTGATCGGAGAGAAAAAGTCGGTCATCTTGCTTTCAGAGCAATTCAAATTGGGAACGACCGGAAATTGTTATAGGTGATGGTCGTTGAATTAAATTCTCGATGGATCTGAATATATGGGAAGACTAAATTTAAACAAAAATCTTCTGAGAAATTTATTTATGATTTGGAAGGATTGAACAGTAAAATTTGCGGCTTGTCCAGAGCACCGACAGATTATATATTCGTGGATTTCAAAACAGCGTACGATTCAGTGATGCAAAATTATCATCATTTATTTAAATACAATATTTAGCATGGCTCAATGCAGGCGTTGAGCGAAGCCGGTACATTATTCTGAGAATGTACATAAAAAAATATGCACTGTGCCTTGTAAAGAGGAAGACTTATATTAAATTCATGCTTGAATACAGAACGAGAAAAAGTATACGGTAAAAAAATACATAAAGCACACCTACCGCAAAGTTGCTTGGATAGGCAGCACCAGACCGACTCTGCTATTACACGTTCACAGTGTCGGCGTAAATCTGTGCTTGTTGGACGTTTGCCCTTTCCCGGTTTATTTATCGTGAAATGACAGGTTACGGCGGTGGAGCATGAACGCATTCCGGTAGCGTACCTAAGCTAATTTTATTAGACCAATTCCCACACAATTCGGTTAAAAAACGATCAATTGCACCTGAATGGGCGTTAAATCGAAGCAATGTTAAAAAAAAATTATAATTAAACAACTGGTGTGGAAAATATACTGTTTAAGCGAACCACAATTTCAAATCAAAGGTTCTATTTTCATCATACACCGTTCGACAAAAAGCGGCTAGTAGCGATAGCAAATACACTGCCCTTAACCAACATGTTGAAGTGGCCAAAACTGGTTCACCACTCTACATATAGGAGAATTAGAGAAAAAACAGAGGTTGGTAATTTTTTCAAATTAAATTATAAAATATGTGCACAACAGGTTGTTTCGCTGGCATGTAGTTAGGTATAATGGCACAACATAACACGTTTGTGGTGATCTGCGGGGGGCAATTAGCAGCTCACAAAAATAGTGCATTGGTGTCAGGTGTGGCAGATTCTAGCGGAACAGCAAACGAATCATTGCGGCAGTCCGCTTTCCATATTTGTTTTTTTTTTTGGTTTTTCAGGGTTGTCAGAATCACTCACTACAATTGCAGACGAGACGGGGAATGTCACGCACTAAAACACAAGGACAATTGCAGCGGCCGTGACTCTTTATGTTATATTGAGTGTACGGTTCAGATGAACGGGAGCAGGAACTTCACCATCGTGTGTATCATCGCGAAGGGTTTGAACGTTTGTACGCTAACGTGTTCGATCGCGTGGGCTTTTGTATGTCGTATGTGCTAGCGTGTATGTAATTAATTTGATGAATTTTACATGATTTAACTACAAGTGTTAAGACTTCATAATGCTTCAAAAAATGCTCAACCAGGTGAACAGTTAGTTTTAAAAATCAATCACCACTGTATTCATTTTTGTATCCCATGTTCTATTGCTAGTCGAAGAGTTTTTTTTCAAATTCATCCAAACTAACATCTCAATTGAAATCTCTAAACAGAAAATAGACAAGAAATTTGAAACTACAGACGATCAACTCGTTAAGGATAGTTTCGATGTGCAGGTAACATCTCCATCTCATCCTTACTCCAACATTCCCAACTGCATCGACTCCCGTTCTCGAATGACTTATTTATAGTCTCCTGTACCGTGCACTAGACCCGTTCCATAAACTCAATGATCCGTGAGCACCGCTCGGTAATCAGTCCCTGACATAATTATACCATCATTCTGCACCCTGCATTTGAGCAGCGCGCCCGAGTTACACATAAATTGAAATCACTTCAACGGAACTGCACCCTGATTTGATATCCTTCCCAGCTGCTACTGCTGCTGTAACCACCAAAGGACTCACCCTCCCCAACCCAAGTGGAACCCGATTCAGTAGCAGATTTCAGCGACGTGAACGAAAACGGTAAGAAGAATTTTAACATTTGCATTTTTTCCCCGACCCATATTCAGTCAACCGGCAGCCAGCACCCGCTTTCCGGTTGATGGTAATTCCAACAACCGAAATCGTTACTAACCGGCAAGTGCCGAGTGTATACAGTGTAGGGCGAAACAAAAAAGGACCAAATGCGGTAATTGTAGTTTTTAATTGAACTAGTAACCTTCAAGTCGTGTTTATGAAGAGAAGCCAACAAGTGTTGGGAGGACCCGTAAGCAGAAACATTTATGTGCACTTCGCGGCCTTACGTAGTTCAATATACCCGACGATTTTTGTTGAGAATCCAGGACCCTTTCAGGTTTCATTTGTTATAATTTGTTTAGAGCATTCAACTTAATGTAATATAACATAAAGAAATATATAATACTCTTTTATGAGAGAGCTCCAACTGAAACTGTAGAACTGGACTCTCATTACTGTCATTGTCATTGACGGGACGGGAAAGGTCACCCAATAAAACACTGCTCTGGACCAATTGCAGTGGACCGTGATTCTGATTGTAATATTAGCTATACCGGAGATTTTATGATCGCCTGGGAACGAGCGTTTATATGTTCGCGCTTGAGACCGCGTTAATAAATTTATAAGTGCAGTCTATTGTATATAATCGTCATTTATTTTTAGTAGAATGGTCCAACTGAAGGCATGAAGCTAGGACGCTACGGCTGAGGATAGAAGTTTCCAGACGTAACCGATTTGCGATCGCGTGGAAACAAGCATTTGTATAATCGCAGTTGGAACTGCGTTATAAATTCGTGGCAACTTGTTCACAGGGGAGTTTTTATATTTGCGAGCTCGTGGGCATAGGCTTGCGTGAATGATCGCAATTGCATGTTAGCGTTTGCGATTAGGGTCGTATTATCGTGCAGGATTAAAGCGTTTGTATGTAGTTGCCATTTATTGCTTGTATATTCGCATGTAGGGATGTTCGTTTACAAATCGATTAATCGATTGACAAGCTTTGCTAATCGAATTTTTTTTTTAAACGATTAGTATCCCTTGGATAATCGAACTAATCGATTAGCTTGCCTTGATTAACACCACGAGTAGTGCCATTAAAATGCTTGTTTTAATTTACTACAGCTCAAAGCACTAGCTCAACGGAGTTGAGGGTCTTTTAAATATTTATAAGGTATACAAATAACAAAAACGAATATTAGTGACTGTTCGTCCGATATCGTACGTGCTACTTGCCATTGCAATTGCGCGTTGAGATCTTCTTTCTCGGCGGGAAAACCTTTGTTTCCTCACCAACCACGTATTGTGAGTCATTGATTTCTGCCTAGATGTTCGATGGTATGTTTTGCTTCATACATTTACGGGTAACGAGTGTGAGCCCGCATTTGTCGATATTAGTTTTCTCGTTGAAAGTGCTCATGGATTTTGTGATAGCTATTGCTGTTGTAATGCCTCGACTGCCTGGACAGCAGCCACAATTGTACCGCCCTTTTTGATTCAGCTAACGTTGTTACAGATTGTGTAGTGGATTTTATTGCCATAGTCGAGTTTACTCTAGCGCCCTCAGAGCATGTTTTTTCGTAATATCCCGTCTGATCACAGAATTGACACGTTGAATATGTACTTGATATGTGAAAAGAATACTTTGTAGATACGGAAAAAATGGGTCGATCTAAACACATTCTCGCCACGAAAACATAGTTTCTCCAAGTATATTTCGTAACTTTTCTCATCATCTACACACTTAATTCTATGTAGTCAGGAAGTTTAGAAATTGATATCTCATCAAAGTGAAATTTGTTGGTTGATTTTTAGTGAAATATTTTCCGAATTTCAGTCATCAAACATCAATTCTACTGAGACCGAAACAACAAAACTGTTTGCTGAGATGTCAGATGTCTAATTCTCGGCTAGTGATAGAAAAGGCTGAATATCAGTAGAAAAAATTAAGCGTGTATGTATTAATTTTGATGTAGTCATTCACGTGTTTTAGGTATTTATCCTTAATCAATCATTGGCAGACCGTATTTGACCGGAGCTCCACTTCTGGCTTCTGCGACTCACTCATCTCGATAGTATCCAGTAATAGTAAATCAATTTGTTCATAAAGAGCACCATACCTAACTTTGGAAAGTTGAGAAATTTGCGTTTCAACTTTCTCGCATCACTGATATAGCTCCAGATAATGTAAGGTAATGTGCCCTTTATACACAACATTGTCTAATTCGACTTTCTCTTTTAGAAGAAATATCGCATCAAAAGCCAATTGATTAATCTAAAAACTTAGACATCCCTATTCGTGCGGGCTTTTTAATGCTTGTGTGTACCGCGGTTTTGAGTGAACGGTTCAGATCTGGAAGGGAGCGAGTTTCCCCAAATCACTAGAGTATCTGGCCATGGCACCCTGAGACTTAGTCTATGAGTTTTTCTTTTAGATACTAAGACTGAAGCTATAGATCTAAGCTGCTAGGAACGAATGTAGGTGTTTCTGAATGTGAACGATTCATGATCGTTTGGAAACGGGCGTTGGTATAATTGCACTTTAAATTGCGTTTATAAAGTCGTAAATGCAAACATTAACTCCATCACCAGATTTGTATTATCGTGAAGGACACAAGTGTTTCTACGTTGACGTGTTGCATCGCAAGAGCGTTTTTATATCACGTATGCTCTCGTGTATCTAACTTCGCATGATTGAATTCATATATATATATAACCGTGTAGCAGTTTGCACATTCGTGTGGACTTGCGATTGTTCGCGGCGCCTTTACTCTTATGCTTAATTTTGAGTGTTCGGTTCAGATAAAGGAATGGAATGAGCTCTCGCATCCTGCTGGAGTCATAAACTATGGCGCTCCGAGACTTTTTGTGTATTTTAGAAAGGGGAACTCCCGGACGAGTATAATTCAAGATCGCGCGACAGCAAGCGTTTGTATGTTGGCGCTTGAGAGCGCGTGTATAAATTCGCAAGTGCTAATAAATAGGCTTTTTCGCTGGAGTTTTTTTTAATTGCGTGATAGTGGGTGAATGATCGCATTTGCGACTGAGTTTGTATTATCGTGAAATTCTCGAGCGTTTGTATATCGCGTGGAAGTTTGTATGTCCCGTATACAACAATATGCTAGAGGAAGACATTAGATATTATGACAATCATGCGCAGAACGGCAAAAACGTACATGACAAATATACATTAGTATTCCGAACGTCATACAAATAGAAGCACTACCTATTGATGGAAATTTGGGCAGGAGAAAGTTGAAAAAGCATGCAGCATGAAAAAGATACAATAAACCCTCCCGGCCTCCTCGATTCACCACTATCAAGGCGATTTGCAATGAACATCTTAAAGCATCATTCTGTTAGAGATCAATATGAGAGCTACAATTAGGTTATTTATTTATTAAGGCTCTAACTTCGATGGCTTTATTGAAAATAATATACATTTCAAAGATAGAATTCGATCTACAGTTCAAAGTAGAATGTAAATTCCGTCTGCCTTCTCCCTTGTTTGTGTGTGTGTTCATGTCGTAGTCGCTTAGAGCTTTGATTTTCGCTGTTACATGTTTGGTCGTTTTGTGTTTTCGAGTGACTCTGGTATAGCCGTCTTCTTTCTTATTTATTTCTTTTCTAGGTATGTTAGCTATTGGCTTGGGGAATATGGTTTGTCCGGCATTTATTTGGACGTAGCTGTTTGTTGTGTATAAGCAGATTTAGAAAGCTGTTTAATGATGTTGGGTATAGTAGATGATTTTTTTACAATCGTGTTAAATAATTATTTTCCTAGCTGACGCAATAAATAGATTTACAATTAAATTAATATTAATTGTTGATTATTCATGCACTAAGACTATTCAACAAAATAATATTGCAAATTATTTTTGTTCACGGTAACACAGAACTCATGGAAATTTACTTATTTCTCCGTGTGGTAGAGCTTCGTTCCTAATTTATTTGAATGTACCGCAATCTTAGATGTTCACATTTTGAAAAGACGGGTCAAAGAATTTTGTTTGTAGCGTAGTTCACGGTTTACAGCAACGCTTCGTACACAGGATTTAAATTTATTCACTTTGAAAATAATAAAATTTTAAAATTTTGCATGAAATCAAAAGTTGATGTCTCGGTTAATTTTGTTCATTTCTAACATGCACTGTAATAATTTGTAAATATAGGACTACGTCTGTTGAAGTCAAGCTGCTATGATATATAGTTTCTTTCTAATCCGCGCGCATAGTTGAGTGAAAAAACGTTGCCTATAGGAGTGCTTCCTAAGAAAGTTTTTAGCACAGGGCAAATATTGGCTTGCTATCCAAACCTTGTTCCGATTTTGCTAGGATCTGATCAGCAATCAGAACTTCTGTATACATGCGGGATATCAACCGTGACAACCGGTTTGCTTGTGTCACACAATTTTATCAAGTCGTTAATTAGTGTTTTGAATTTGTCTCTCAAAATCTAGCAGGCCGACTTTGTCACCAGATAGACGCTAAATTCAAACGGACAACGACATTTTTCGTTTTAGTTTTAGCGTCTATCTGAATAACCAAGTCGGCCTGCTAGATACTGATGAGATGAAGTCAAATCGCGAATCAAAAGCTTGCGGAAGTTACAGATATGGTGCCCTTCACACGCAAAATAGTTTAAACTTGATTTTGCTTCTTAAGGATTTATATAGTAAAGAGAGCGAAAATTTAAAAGAAAAAACGCTTTTAATCCACCTAACAGTGTGATGAGACATTTCTTATAACTCTTATCACTCTCTTCGGATATTATATCGTTTGAGAACATTTAGAACTTGATGCTTCGCGATGTTTTGCCTTTCTCAATAGAAAGGTATTGCAATTGCTCTGAAAACCGACTTTTTAACGGAGGCCCGGAGGACCGAGTGACATATACCATTCGATTCAGTTCGTCGAGTTCCGCAAATGTCTGTGTGTGTATGTATGTGTGTGTGTATGTATGTGTGTGTGTATGTGCGTCTGTGTGTGTGTACGCGAACACAATCTCACTCACTTTTCTCAGAGATGGATGAACCGATTTTTACAAACTTAGTCCCAAATGAAAGGTGCAACGTTCCCATAGGCTGCTATTGAATTTCTAATGGATCCGACTTCCGGTTCCGGAATTACAGGGTGATGAGTACGATCACGCAGAAAACGTCGATTTTAAGAAATTCTGCGATGAATGTATAATGGTGAAAATTTTTCCAAAATGTGACCACAACTGCTTCGATTTGTAGTACTAGGTCACTAACATCCATTCAAAGTCTCTTTGGTCACATTGGCCACCATCATCGGTTCCGGAAGCCCCGGCGGAAGTATCCAAATTCAGAGTAACAGTCACATCGGTTTCTCGGAGATGGCTAGACCGATTCGACTAAACTTGGCCTCAAATGAAAGGTATTGCGTCCCCGTAAATGGCTATTTAATTTCATCCCGATCCGACTTCCGGTTCCGGAGTTACAGGTTGTGGCGTGCGATCACATAGCAAATTGTGATTCAAACCGATACTCCGATGAAAGCAAAAAAGGTAAAAATTTCGCTAAAATGTCTCTCAACCAACTTAAATTTGCTGTTCTAGGTCACCGACGGCCAACCAAACTTTCGTTGACTACATTGACCACCATAGACGGTTCCGGAAGTGCCCGGGAAAAGCAGCCATCTTTCAAAATTTACGAACTCACTTCAGTTTCCCTGAAATGGTTGGGCCGATTTTCACAAACTTAGTTCCAAATGATAGCTATAATATCCCCACAGATGTCTATTAAATTTCGTACGGATCGCTTATATGGGTCCGGAAATATAGACTAAATCGTCCGGTCACATATGAAATTCCCATATAAGCCAGAACTCAATTTTTTTTTTCAAAGGGGGGACCCCATGAAATTTCAGAAATCGAATTCGTATTTTTGATGCCAAACATCTTTAAAATGCATGAAACGTCGAGATTTTATGTTATCTCGAAAAATTTTTTTTTGTAAAAATCGACTTTTTGGGACTTTGCCGATTTCGCACCTTTTTTCAGTTCAATATTACCGTGGCTGTTTTTTTTTTCAAAATATTAGAACTCGAACTCTTTTAATGAATATAAACAACGCACACATTCTCGTGATTCATAATTGAGAAAGGCACAATTGCACCGCTAGGTGGATTAAAATAGGTTTTTGATAACACATACTACATGGGATAGTGGCAGGACTCAGAGAATCGCTCAAATCAGCATAGGACAACATCAGTGCTAAAAATCTCAAACCAAATCAATGGGAAAGCGAAAAAATGGCCCATAAAATAGACATACAAACGAATTATTGCTAATGCTCTGTTTATAAAATATCTAAATTCCTCAATCAATGCATTGTGGTGGGAAAACTGAATTTTCCTAAAGGGGTTATGTATATTGTACTGAGCCAAAAAATCGATTTTTTTTTAATCGAAATGAAGTTTATACTTTACTCAAATTTCCAACGCGACTGAGACCTAAAAATCAACGCTTTTTCTGGAAAAAAACGCGATACTAGCAGTGACACCATTCAAAGAAAATCAACAGTGAATATTTCCAGACTTGGTTTTATTTCCTATTTAAGAACTATTGTGTTTTTTACATCCTAGATTGCATGATTCAGTGATCGAAACCCAAAACTTCATGAAGTATTTGAAATTATTAAATTAAAATTTGTGTTTGCTATTGAAATTGACAAAATGATAGTATCGCCCCTTTGACGATTGTTTACTTTTTCGGTCCCACCTATCAGCATTGAAGTATCGCCCTTACGTTTTTTTACAATACCAATTTTACAATTGGTGGGGGTTTGGTGAAAATCGATCTTACTGTCCAAACGGCATAATTCAGAAACCGTAATTTTTGAAGTTTTAAAATTATGCAGAATTAATATTTCAGAAAATAGTAACAGAGTTCGTGTTTTTAGCGAATTTGTTGAGACTTTATTGTAGTCATGAATATTAACGTGAGAAAATTCACCATAAATACTTCTTGGACGATATACCGCCAAAATTATTTTATCAAATGATGCGCTGTTTAACGTTTGTAAAACTCATCGAAGATACTAAACCTCCGAAATTGGCGGTTTCAAAATGATGTTATCTTGACCTTAAATTACTGTTTTTGAACATTTGACCTATACATATAATTGGTCATACAACAAAAATCAAATTCTCATCAAAATCGATCAGGACTTGCTAGAGTCGAATGGAAATCGTCATTTCTCATAAATTTCTCTCTACATTCGGAAAGTGTTATCCTCGATATTAATCATATTACGTTTTCGTCTCAACTCGACGCATTCCCAAAATAAAAACCTGTTCTAATCCACCTAGTGGTGCAATTGTGCTTTGTCCAGACTACGATTCCATGGCTGGTTATGTTCAATACAATGGTGGAAATGAATATTACATGTTCAGTACGATTTGCACATACGTACAATGGATCGACAACCACGACCTTGAGATACTATGTGATACTGAAACATCGCTTGACCGCCGCTGGTTTCAAGCGATGTTTCAGTATCACATAGTAAGATCCGGGAGGTCCGTGTCCTGCCGAAAATTTTCAACTTGTTAAGGAATTTTAAACTAGTTTTAATTTTAAAGTAGCAACCACTCACTGCATACTCCCTCCGGGCCGGTATGATTGACGATTTTTAGAGTGATTGCATAACCTTTCTATATGAGAAAGGCAAAAATGCACCAAAGTCCAAAAAAATCAATTTTTGTCAAGCATTATTTTTTTCGAGTTTACATCAAATCTCGATGTTTCATGCATTATAAAGTCATTTGGCATCAAAAATACAAATTTGATTTTGAAAATTTTTCATTTCAGTTTATATGGGAATTGGCTGTGTGATTGCACTCTTCAACTCGTAACTCCGGAACCGGAAGTCCAATCAATAAAAAAAATCAATTGCAGCCGATGGGAAGGATGTACCTTTCATTTGAGACTAACTTTGTGCAAATCGATCCAGCCATCTCTGATTAACAGAGGTCACATTTTTACCACATACACACATACATACACACAGACATTTTCCGATCTCGACGAACTGAGTCGATTGGCATATGACACTCGGCCCTCCCGGTCGGGATTAGATTGACAAATTTTAGAGTGAATGAGAAAGGCAAAAACATTTTTAGCAAATGTTGAAAGTTATGCATTTTTTGGTGCGCAGTTCTATGTTTCATAGACATTAAATCAATTTTAACTTCGCTTCCTATTAAATAAATTTCAATTTGAAAAGAAATCTGAGGATTATGATTGATTACAGAACTTTGGAATTTTCTATTGGAATGTTTTCAGGTAGGATTTTGATATTGATGCAATTAGACAATTGTGAAATCAAGACCAATAGATCAGTTACATATCAGGACCCATTCCGACAATTTATCAAAAGTCCTCATGATGTTTACAACAACAGGATATCAATGTACGGATCAGATAATTGTTATTGTAATGTTGAATTAAATCAGTCAGCATCAATAAATTTTCAACTTCAATCCATTTTTTGTGTGGGGGGGGGGGGAGTTGCATGGTGTTAAACCCCAAAACCTTCTCTTGGCTACGCCGTTGCTTGGAATTATTTACTTCGCTTTCATTTTCCTATATATTTCAGATCGATCCGATGGTTATAAGTTAGAAAAATTGCAGTCAGAAGGTTCGTACAAATGAACATTTTTGCACTGATAAGTTATCAAGTTCCTTCCAGACAACTTGGAAGTGTTCGGTGATTATTTCTAGCGGCTGTAGATAGAAAAATGGAATACAAAATTCGTTTTATCGAAATAATGTTTGGCTTATTTCAATGGATTATTACTATATTGAACCATAAATAGGCGACAAAGAATAATCCACAAACAACAAGCCATAGCTTTTAAAGTATTCAAAATAGATATTTGAAGTCTTCAGTAAAGTTATTCGCAAAAGTAAGAGCTACAAATTTGCTGAAGGCATCATTTCGATATAGTCACTTCCAAGAAAATTTGTGAAAATATCTCACTCATAGGGGGATTAATTAGCAAAAGCACAATACCAAAAGAAAGGGCATATTGTCTTCATTAAATTCACCGAAGATACTATTGACCTAAATTAAGCCGTTTTGGCGTTAAAAATAGATTACATGTTTTTGGTCATATTTCTGGCAATGGGAAATGATAAAAATCTTTCGTCCGCATTTAATGTTAAATATCTCTTTTGATAATAGTCTGATTTCAACAATCTATAGCTTGTTCGAAAGGTATTCGTTAAAGCTGTCTAAAAAAATATAAATTGTTAATCTGTATTGTCAATTTCGGCAGATAATTCAAAAAAACTGCAAAAAACGCAATTTTTACGCATTCAAACATTCATATCTTGGAAACTAAACATCAGAATCAAAAACAAATTAATAGCGTTCATACTGTTTTTTAGTTCTTTCATTTAACATTGGTTTGGAAAAGATCGGTTCAGCCATTGTTGAGAAACACGAATGAGAATTTGTCCGTTACATACACACAGACACACACACAGACATTGTCCCAAATCGTCGAGCTGAGTCGATTGGTATATAAGACTCGGCCCTCCGGGCCTCGGAAAAAATCTTGAAAGTTTGAGCGAATTCTATACATTACTTTTCAATGTAAATAGAACGGTCCCATTCATTTGTCCGCTAGTGTATTCCCCCAGACGATCACAAACAGACGAAAGACGAGAGCGATGCGCTGGTTCTGGGGACAATAACGACAACGACGACAGCGATGACGAGGCCGACGACGATGACAACGGCAACCAACGCCAATAACGGCGACTTCACTTCGTGAGAGCAGTTAGCTGTATGATTATACAATTTTAAGCTAATATTTTTTTTACAAGCCATTTGCATTTGAATGTTCGCACTGCATCCAAACCCAACTCTGGCTGCCGGTATGGGAAAATGCTGAAAAGTTCCGCGATCATTGCATTTTCCTCGCCATTAGGTGCACTGATTCCCTCCGGTTGTTTCAGCTTGTTGACTTTTCCGGGCTTTTATTGAAATGACTCCTAGCCGAGACAGATTTGGAAGAAGGGTCTGTTATTCAATTTCATTTAATTTGATTTTTTTTACCGAGTGAAAGAAATGCCTGTTAGTTTCGTAGTTCAGGGCAATTTAATTGGTAGAAACAGTGTTCATTCGCACCGATGCTAACTGCTCCTCCCCTTAAACTCTGAAAATAAACTAAAATTTTTCCAATCCTTCCCGCCTTCTATCCATCCAATAGGATGTCAACATAACTGGAACGCTTTGTAGTACATGCAATTGAGTTAAAATTTCCAAAATTTCATTACCCAATGTCAGTCGCACCACGACAAAGTTGCTCCATCTGCTGCGTTAACCTATTGTACCTCAACTGTGTCCGAATAGTTCTAGACGGGTATCTGCTACCCCGAAGCATGATAAGGTGTTTGTAATTCAAACCACGTGGCCCGGGCAGGAGGAACATTCGATGGACATCATGGGGTGCTTTACAAGTTATAAATTCGTTCGTATTCCACAAATAGGAAACTTTCTCTAGTGGATGGGGCGGCAGATGCAAATTGGTGCATAGTAAAATAGTTGCAGTTAGTTGTTGACGCTTGTTAGTGGATCAACTTCTGAACTGGAAGGTAACTGAAATCATTTGTGTGTGTGATCCTGGAAGCGTTTTCTTGATGCCATCATTATTTGTTGATTGTTTTCGTACAGTTAAGAACCGGAAGAAAATAACTATACATATTAAAGTATTACCTATTATAACAATATCAATACTATACTTGATGTCGGTCCCGACTGGGAAGGTTACAGATGAGACCCATTTCCATGCAGAAAGACATTGACGAAATGTCAAAATGTCTACTCCTTCATTTAAGAGACAAAAGGTTCAGCTCTAACGACATTAGATAAGCTTGCTTTTAGAACCAGAAATGGCTATTTCCCCATTTATGACTCTCCTTATACAACGCCAAACAACAACGAACGGAGAAGAAAAAAACACAGATTCAATAAAAATTGCATTTCATTCTCATTTCTATTTTTTCCACTTTACCATTTGTGACGTGGCGGCAGCAGGCGTTGGGAAAATGGCAAACATTGACTTTCGTGAGAATTGGATATACATATAGTTAATGTTGACTGGGGTTTAGTCGACTGGCGTAGACATCGAACGTCGCGAATATGGGTCGATGACGAAAGGGGAAGTGGGGTGGAGAGTGTTTTTTCTCTCGATTGGTTAAATGCCACGCTGAGTCTAGAAACGGCATATTTGTTTTGCTTCCGTTCGTTTGAAATGGTGGTGGAGAAAAAAAATATTGGCATCGCCGCGGCGAAGGATTTTCCAGTGTGACGGGTAGGAAGTAATCTCGATTTAATAAGAGAGAAACTGTTTCCGGATTTCAGGCGTGAAGGAAAGGATATTGGGTTTTGAAATAAATTGATTGCATTGCACAGTGGTCCAGAGAGCAAAATTAGCGGGAAACAATTGTTAACACATTCATCTTTAGGTTTAGAGATTTGGTGTCTTAGAAACATTTATTGTGCGTGACAAACTGCATCTTTTGGCTGAAACGGTTTTAGGGTGGTCCTTAAAATGTCAAAGTTGTAGACATTATTTCAAATTATAGTTCAGAGAGAATGATATTTTCTTCTGCAATATTATAGAACAATCAATTCTGAGCAACTTTGTTGAAGATACTAATTTTGAATCTCAAACCGTTTTCATTTTATAGTGAGTTCCATATCATAACTTAGGGTGTCTCTCAAAAAAACAGTTTTCTCCGTACAGTTTTTTAATATGATTTTTCTCACAAAAGTACCCTTCAATGTACTTTTAGAGCATGATTAGAGGCAACTTTTGCTGAAGAAAGAAAATTTTTATCTTGTCTGGTTCAAAAGTTATACTTAATTTTCACTTAAAAATGCGCCTTTTTCAAATGTCGATATCTCAAAAGGGGGCAAACGAAAATTGATAATTTTGATTGCATTTGAAAGGCTGTACTATTGTCTACAATATATTGAAAAATTGGAGAACGCTTTTTTGTCTTTCTCAAATAAATCAAATTTAAGTAAAAGCATTTTTGCGTATAATCCTACAGCGCTCATATTAAAAAAAATATTTGTTTTACGCGGATTCTGTGAATTCTTATAAGGACTTTTCAAGGATAATGCAGATAGGGTAAAGACCACCAATAACCAATGACTTGACCTATAATTTGCTTCCAATTATTGCCAAGATTTCCCAAAATCTATATAAATTTACAATCGATTTCGTTCATTTGCAGGAACGGTTTCAGCAGGTAGCAATATCAAGATCTGCAATCTACTAACCTCAAACCAAAAAACAAAATTGACCTTCATATAACAGTATTGTTCAAGTAAAAAAATATCTGATATCCTTCTGTTATATAAACGCAACAAATTATTCAACATAGTTTTTAATATTTTTAAGTGAAATAAAAGAATCATTCAAGTACTTTAAAACGACTGTCGTAGATTTGGTAGACTACTCTGCAAAGCGCTTAATTGAGTACATCAAGTGCAATACTGAAGCCCAGAAACTAAGCATGATTTTGATTATCAAATGGGGAACTGATGAGAGTTCGACTCATTACAGCTAAGATGTTTGGTAACGATTTCCAGTATTACACACAATAGCAGTAATTTTTAAAAGACGCGCTTATTGTGGTTTTTAAATCATCAAACTAATCTTCTACTACAAAAATTAGTGGGTATGATCAAAGATTCATAGACGAAGATGAAAACAGAGAATTGCGCGAATGCAACAATTTCTATATAAAATTAAAGACACCCCTTTATCGTTTCAGTAGTTTTGGTCATAGGAAAGGTTTGTTGTATTGTACGATGAGCATTCTTTTAAAATTTTTGATTTACCGTTTCACAGCCAACAAATAAAAAACTCAAATAAGTTAGTCGTCGTAATAAAGTGTGGCAGTCAAGTTGTGGTAATGGGATTAAATAGAAAAGAACGAGGGTGTCTTTAATTATTTTACATACTGTACACTTAGACTTCTTTATGTAGGGGATGCGCGCATAAAAAACCGCCAAAAAAGACTTCAGTGTATATTTGCATTTTCGATAGCTCCATTATGTTTGTTGATGGTATGGTAGGGTGGAAGTAAGAGGAAAGCGATTCTAGTTTCTATTGCACTCGTATACAAGTTATTTAATATACTGCTTCTCAGGAATAAAGCAAATATATTGACCCTAACGCATTGATCATAATTTATGTGCATTTCAACGATTGTACATAGGTCGAGTAATTAATGATAGAGTGCGCCACCCTAACGAGTGAGCCCAAAATAGGGTCATCACCCTATTTGCAATATGAAAAGCCTGCAAATGTATGTGATCCTTGAAAAGTCTTGACAAGAATTCACAGAATCCGCGTAAAACAAATATTTTTTAGTATGAACGCTGTAGGATTATACGCAAAAATGCTTTTACTTAAATTTGATTTATTTGAGAAAGACAAAAAAGCGTTCTCGAATTTTTCAATATATTGTAGGCAAAAGTACAGCCTTTCAAATGCAATCAAAATTACCAATTTTCGTTTGCCCCCTTTTGAGATATCAACATTTGAAAAAGGCGTATTTTTAAGTGAAAATTAAGTATAACTTTTGAACCAGACAAGATAAAATTTTTCTTTCTTCGGCAAAAGTTGCCTCTAATCATGCTCTAAAAGTACACTGAAGGGTATTTTTGTGAGAAAAATCATATTAAAAAACTGTACAGAGAAAACTGTTTTTTTGAGAGACACCCTAAGTCACTATAAAATGAAAACGGTTTGAGATTCAAAATTAGTATCTTCAACAAAGTTGCTCAGAATTGATTGTTCTATAATATTGCAGAAGGAAATATCATTCTCTCTGACCTATAATTTGAAATAATGTCTACAACTTTGACATTTTAAGGACCACCCTAAAACCGTTTCAGCCAAAAGATGCAGTTTGTCACGCACAATAAATGTTTCTAAGACACCAAATCTCTAAACCTAAAGATGAATGCGTTAACAATTGTTTCCCGCTAATTTCGCTTCCTGGACCACTGTGCATTGCTCGGGAGACGGCAGTTCAGTGCGTAGATTTTGGGCGTTATAAGGGCATCGTGGCAGTAAAGATCATATTTCCGAATATGTAACATTAGAGAAGCAAGAAAAAAATACCCCTATCAACCCACCTTTGATTCGATTGGCAGTCTTATCAGGATCGTCTACACCGAATTCTAACCAAATCTGACAAGTTTATCTACCGGGCCAACGCGCTTGAAATTTGTATGAGATTTTTAGACAATTTACATAGAGAAAGCCGACTAGTACATATTTCCACCGCTAGGTGGCACTGCATTTGTCAGAAATATCATGTCACCTCTGCACGTAGCGCGTCTTCTTATTACAGAACTGACACCTAGGGGTCTGTTCTTCATATGTGCACAGCGTGGTTTGAGACTTGGTAACACATTCTATTTCGAATTAAAAATTCAGGGATGGATGGATCGTGCAGACGCACATCAATCTTATCATCGTCCATATAAACGGGTATTTTGATACTAATATTGTCATGCTCAACGAGTTGTTGCATGTTTTTCTCCATAGCAAAGGTTTCCGCAATGACCTGCGTTTTAAAGCTTATCAGCACAGCATTTCGAGTATGGTGGAAATGTATGGTGACGACTTCCGTAAGTTTAAGCTGAAAATCTCGACAAACGTATGATTACGGCTTAAAAGCCAACTGTCAAAATTCTCTTTGAAAGGAAATTCCGGACAAACCGTTACTCGCAAATCTCAGAAATTTTTTAGTAAACAAAAAATGTTTTCTCTTTCATTAACTGCAAAGGCAAGATTGGAGCGAAATTGGACCATTTCACGTGTCCCAAAGCGGTTGAATTTTTTTTTACGGGAAATACATGTTTACATGTTTACATACATTTTACATGAAAATTCATAACTTTTTTAGAATGATCGAACACTTTTTAAACCTGGTAGAGTTCGATCACACTGCGAAAGGCTTAGAAAAAGAAAATCGAGCGAAAAAAGAATTAACAGCAAATCTTTCAAGAAAAGCCCGAAATCTGAGCATTTTTTTGCAATATTTTTTTTTAAAAAGCCTAAAATATAAATTTTCATGCACGTACATATGGCATCAGACATAAATTTCTGGCACCTACTCGTTAAGAACATTTCCGAAAATACCCATATTGATTGGGTTATAGCGAATTTTGCTAAACCGCAAGTCACCATCTTGGATTTTAAAATGGCGTCAAAAATCAATTTCTGGCATCTACTCTTCAAGACCATTCCGAAAATGTCCATATTGATTGGATTATAGCGAATTTCGCTAAACCGAAAGTCGTCATTCCGTATGTTGAGTCGTGAATTTATCCATATATTTAGAAACATCGATTACGGTTCGACTATACGATGTGAACTGACTTATAGTTTATAACATTTCGATCATGATCTCGTTTTTGTCAATTAATTCACGAATTCAAAATAACCTTATATTTTCTCATGAACCATTTCACGAACCTCGGAATATTATACATGGATACATTCATGTATGATTAACGGGTTCATAATTCTTGGCAACGATTGTTTCTACTCGTGAAATAGTTCACAAAATCATACAGTTCTACTTTCATGGTATAGTTCAGAGAGGAATGATCGGTTAGGTTAAATCCGCTTTTAATATATCCAATCACTTAATCATGATTATAGCTCACAAAATATGCTATTTGGGTCGTGATCATCATATTTTTACGTGAACGTTTTCACTTAACTCAGATTGATTCATCAATTGGTTCATTATTTCTAGAATATTAGTATTCACCATTCATGATCGTGAATTTGTCGACAGTATCATAAAATATTATTGATGAGGCGGCGGTCACCTAATTCCTGGGCGATTCATCATCAGTGTTATCTTTGTACATGAGCCACCCTGGTTATGCAAATAATTTTTTTCCAATCATATTATACAATCAACTCAGCAATCTTAATTTTATTATATTCAGAATTCACATATTTTGTCGTATGTAATTTTAAATATTCTTTGAATTGGAAGGGAGCACTGATGGGGGAGATGCTAATCGAGCTGACACTGCTGAACTTAGCAAACTAATTTCTTAATTTGTTAAGTGTTTATATGACCAACTAGGAAATTATTTCATCCGGCATGTTAGGCGCGTGAGGAATACGCATGGTCTTGTCTGAGTAAATGTCGACTTTTGAATTATTATCCGAGGGTTGAGAATTGACAGTTCGAGAGAAGAATCGAAAACCAGTTACCAATTTGCGGCTGTCATATCAGCATGAAAAACGATGTCATATTGTCATATTCATTGATTCACTTTTAGTCCATTAAATAATCAATCAATTATATTATTTATTCTCATTGTATTGAGTACTTTCATATGCTCTGCAGTAGTACATGCACCACATTATTGATTGCCATGTTAAACATATTTCTTCCTGAGTATAAAAATAATATAGCATGATTATTGACGTGAAATTGGACTTCATTTCTTGAATTTGCCTCATTTTGCGGCCATATTGTCATCGGTTATGTAATCGACTTACAAAGTTAGTAGTTTCAGGTATTTCGGTAGTCCTTATTTTATACCGATTAAAATGTGCTTCAGCTTGCATAACAATGCGCGCGAATAATGGTAATATAAGAATCGAAACCTTATTCAAATTTTCTCGAAGAAAGAAGTCAGTACCAAATTTTCATTTAATTTCTTATAATAATAATAGTAAAGTTAATAATACCTGTACTACGAAATCTTCAATGAGATAGGTATGAGCATAGCTATTTCGACAAATGTCTCGTGTTTTAATAAAGAAACAAGCAATAATAAAATCGTTTGATTCAATTGAACTTAAGCAACACTCCCGATTTTTGACTGTCCAGAACTTGTTGCTTTTTTACTAACCGAGCATTTCAACAAACTATAAATCTATCATGCATTCTCGGCAGCCGGCTGCCCAGAGCAATACACACATGATAACACTTGTGATAGTTTGTGTAACTCTTTCCCTCTTCTTACTAGCAAAAACTGCTTCCCATGGCAAACGTGGAGATGCAGAGGTATACACGGTCTACATAACATTTGTTACACTAACATTCCCTTCCCTTCCCCGATGTTTGTAAGGCCGTGCCCGGCGCCGTTATTGGCATTTCGAAGTATGGAACATTGACAACGTGCATATTGAGGATGGATAGCTAATCCCAGACCCCATTCGTTGTGAAATTTTTGCTTGTTCTGGCTAATCATGGATCAGCAACTACGAATTGTACGGTCATCATGCTCATTTTAAGCACCCCTTTTCGAGAACTGTTCACCATCGTGTACCCCTTTCAGATAACTGCTTAATACCATTACCCTGTCAGAAAATGAATAAGCACCATACTTCTTTCAATGAGAAATCTGTTCCTGAATACTCTCAGCAAGAATTTTTATTCTTGAGTCACTAATTTTTACGGAAACCTTTAAAATATCCGTAAATCTTTTCCTCAATAAAACTATGATTGCGATAGATTGTCTTTTTTTTTTTTTAAATATCGTTCATATGTTTCAGTAGTGGCCCTTACCATGAAGGCGTCTAACAGAACTAACACGAACGATCCATTAGAAATAATTGATAGTGAAATTCAAAACTAGAATCGTCTGCGATATTAAATTAACAACTTCGTCGATTAGCAAAAGCGATTTAATGAACATGAACCGGGATAATGAGCCACACTAGACTCTTCGCCGGGACCAAGGTAGCATGGACTGCCGGTGTCTGTTCACACTCTTCTCCGGAGGAAACTAACTAACGATCGACTTTATTCTATGCTAATGATGTATGAAGACAAGATAAAGTGACGGAGTGCGAGTTGTTTATAATATTTCAAAATGGTTGCTAGTAAGGTTTTTTCAAGAATGAAACAATCTTTTCTCTACACATTGTTTTTTGTATTAACTAGTTTTTTAGTGCAAAAAGGCCCAGTTAGAGTTAATATTTGGACCTTCGGATTCTGCTCATCAGTAACTAGCACCATCTTGATACCAGTTAGATGCTAAATATGCCAATCAAAATTGGCATTAGACGCTAAATCCAAAAAATCATGTCTTGCGAGGACTTCTAGCGGATTTGGGTTTAGCGTCTAATTAGTGCCAATTTTGATTAGCAGATTTAGCATCTAACTGGTATCAAGACAGTGCTGGTTACTAATGAGCAGAATCCGAAACGCTTAAGACTAACGTTATCTTTTCTCTAATTAATCACGATTCTCCCAATATTTGCCAAAAGTCAATTTAAAAAAAAACTATAAAATTTAACAAGCTAGAATCCCACCACAATTTCGATCAATATTGCCGCCTGTCAGAACACAATAACAGTGAACATTTCGAATACTTACACAAAACAGAAATAAATTATGCATCCACAACCTGGGAACACTCTTTGCCCTGCCTCACCCTCTCAAACCTCCATACGCCCTCTCCCGAACACCTCCATTGTTCGAAAAAGTAACTCGATGAGCAAGACCTCATGTATTATTCAACGTGGTCCTCACCTTTGTCCATTCGAAAGCCCCACCACCCTGGTTGGCAGTGGCAGCAGCCAGTGGTGGTTTGTCCATCGTGCAACCGTCTGACCAACCGACCGAGCGACCGAGCGACCAACCGACTGGACAGACGTACGACCAGTGATTTGACAGGGAACCTGTCGACACCGTCGGTCGTCGTTGTCGTTGGCCATCGCGGAAATATTGGCTATATGTGTATAGTCTTCTAAACCCAGTGGTGCCTGCTTTAGTGCCTGGTGATACTGTTCCTGTATCGGAAGTGAATCGGAACAGGGAGCCTCTCCTTCTCGAAGGCTTCCGTTATTGATGTATGTGTGTGTGTGCTTGTGTCTCTATATGTTTAGTCCGTTAGTGGTAAACGAGTTTCCATGTTGTATTTTAACTACTGTTTGTTCCGACCTGTTCGATACCAATTGCCAGGAATGGGATGGAACCGACGGAGCAGTGTGTCGTTCATTTGTAGTACTTTGAATTGATTTATGGGTCGCCGCCGGTGGTGATGAGAAAACTGTTGAAAGTTATTGGGTTGAAGGAATAAAATTAATGACGAGAAGCTATTTGATTGAGATTTATCGTAAATTTTGTTTGCTGAAGTCACATTCCTGAATAACACATCATTCGGAACATAGAGGACGAAAGCATCCAACAAACTTCGAATCTAACGCATCACACAGCAGCGACTAATGCCAACAGGAATGGTTCTTTTCCATAGCAGTATAAATAATAAAGCTAGCGTTTTATATCATTAACTTCGAATTAACAGTCCCAAGTGCAGCTACATACTCCGGTTATACCACACACATCACCCAGCTGTCTTTTTTTTCCTAAATGAGACCCGATGTGTAAAGTTTTACGAAGTGTAAATGAGGGAAACGACACGGATATTATATTTCGTTTCCACACACAAAAAAATCTTACTGGAAAACCAATGGCTTGCCCGCACCAAGAGTTAACGGTAGTAAAACTGTATGACTGGGTTGATTACCGGACGCTTTTTTAATCCCAAAATACGGAATTCGGTGTGCATTCACTTAACTAATAAAATTTAATTTGCTGGAATACATGTATATTCCAAACCACAACGTTCGGTTGTTTAACATCCCTCGCTTGCGCGTTCGGTTGAATACATCCTCAGTAAAAGTGAAGTACTTCCGCCTACCTGCAGGTGGAATCTTCGGGATCCCACACATTCCATTCCCCGGTAGGGAAAAATTTATGGCTTGGAATGAACACAAACAGAAAGATTCCATTTTTTCAGTTCACGTCCGGGGCCGACCTTTGCACCGACCACAAAAATGGGTGCCTTTTGTGCGGATGACATCGCATTTCAGTTACAAGTGAGTGAAGTGAAACTAAAAAAAAACCCTCTTGTATTTTTTTTATTGAAGGTCTCAATTTCATAAGGTGCGCAAGATTGATTTTTTTTTTGGAATTTTCAATAACTTTTTTCTCTAAGCAAATCTATATGTACATTGGTCATTACGCGCGAAGTGATCAAGGCACATGTAATCGACCTTCACGGATTTGAACCAATTTTGGAGGAATCGTACATCTAGGGCCGTTATATCAAAATCCAATTTTTAGTGTCAATTGAACCACCCCTCGGGCCATGGGAACCAGTACTGAGCTCCATCACGGTACTGAAGGCATGCCTGCTGTACAAAAGAGAATGAAACGGTTAGCAGTCAAAACAGTAAGCGGTGCTTATTGAGTTACGGTTCTCAGTCCAATGAATTAACAACAGTAAGGCGGTTATTTTCTGCTTCAGAAGATTGGAATCATTACTGAGAGGCATTGAAACTGACCATCATTTTATTTACAATATAAATAAGGTTATGACAGTCATCTTATTACAAACAACAAGCTAGTATTAACAAACAGGCGGTTTCACACGAATAGCTTTGTATAAAAGAAACAGAAAGGTGGTGAAAAAATCAACCAAGCACCACATGCTGCCTGAAAACAATACACTGATCATATTTCGTTTACCATACCAATGAAAAATAAATGGTACTCAATCTGTTTATCATTTCAATGCGCTCTCTCTCTCTCGCATAGCTTCTGTGACTGATGTGAGTACTGATCGGAACACCCCCCGTTTTGACAAAATGGTAAAAAAAGTTCGTTTGATAAAATCTTCAGATCTATGTACTCGGTCCTAGTTGGTCCTCAGCTACATTTTGGTGCCATAAAAGTTAATTTGCACCAATCCATGGCACTGCTAGGCGACGATTTGCAAAACTACGCTTTTCCATTTTTTTTACAATGTAGGGTCAATTCAGACAGTCAATTTATTTTTTGCGATGGAATTATGTTTACCTATGAAATATTTATTAAAGAAATTCCTTAAAAAGCATAAAAAATAATTTCGTTACGAAAACTTTATCTTGTTAGTCACAGCTATCCATTGGCGCATCATGTATCTTCTTTGCTGCCGCGTGTGCAATCGTATGCGCAGCCGCTGAACGGTGGTTGATGGAATAGGAGGTCCGAAGATCCCCGTACACTCATTTCGCACGAAAGTGGTGAGCGTCTTGAAAATATGTGTTTTCACCCAAACAAAAATTATTCCATTAAATAGGAGCCTCATGGTTTCCAAAACACCTGTTATTTTTTTCACTTTTATCTGTTGCTTTAAGGGGTTGTATACAAAGTTGGAACTCAAAAAATCGAAAAAAAAAATTATTGAATATTCTTAAAGTACATACTATGTAAAATATCTGTGCAAAATTTCATCCAGATCGAAGCACTTAATTTTAAATTACATCCGTTTGCAGCACGCTGGTTCTTCCACGAGTGAAGTTAACAGTTATTTCGGAATGAAGTTTTTTGAAAAGTACCGTTGAGGTGAACGTGGTATCTCAAAAACTATTCATCCGATTTTCATTTTTTTTAAATTGTTTGTTTTTAAATTCTTGTGTACTTAAACGGTTCCTTTTTCATCAAAAAATATTTGATTCTTTACAATGAATTTTTGTTTACAAAAAAAAACAATTTTTTTTGAGAAGTCGATCCATTCAAGTACACCTCAATACATTTTTCTTCAATAATCTTTTTAGTTTTTGAATTTCGGTAAAGCAAACCTCTACCGAAAAAACACGCTTCGGGGGATGGGCTATAACTTCGATAACCTTGAATATTATTTTAAATTCAACTTCTTTTTTTCTAACTTCGACAGTTCTATCAATAAACTGCCCTTCGCTTTTTCAAAAAAAAAAAATTGCGTAACATATTTTTAAAAAATCACGAACTTGGCTCACTTTTTCGCTCCAATTTTGTACATAATCCCTTAATCACGTTTTTACCATTATAATGATTGTTTTGAGGATGGCAAAAAAATGAAACACGTTGTATCTCCTTTCTAAAAAACTGAAGAATGTGAATCATCTGTCATCATGTTTTAGAATAGCGGTTCCACGAATATGTACGACAGTCTTACGATTTTCTGAGAAATCGATGGGGGTTCGAATTACCACCGCTGTCTTAATAGCCCCGGGTCACCCTATTTTTATTGAGAAAAATAACTTAATTTTTATCCGGAAAAATAGCGTAATTGGCAGCACTGCCGGTAAAACAACATCTGGAACCGAAGAAATGATCCAAAGAAAATCAAGCATTTTAGCAATTTGTCAAAACGTTGGGAAAGGGGAGAGGAGTGCTTCCATCGACCGACTAGCATGAATAATTGCTCCAAAATTGGTTCAAATCTGTGAAGGACGATTTCATGTTTCCATCTTTTTTGGATCACTTCACGCGGAATGAATCATTAGGGCGAATGGATCTTTAGGTCGTGTGGGTCATTAGGTCGAATAGGTCATTAGACCGAATGGGTGATAAGGCCGAATGGGTCATTAAGCCGAAAGGGTCATTAGGGCGAATAAGTCTTTAGGCCGAATGGGTCTTTAGGTTTATTGGGTCATTAGGCCGAATGAGTCATTAGGTTGAATGGGTTATTAGGTCGAATGGATCATTAGGCCGAATGGATAATTAGGCCGAGTAGATCATTCGACCGAATGGATCATTAGTCTAAATGGGTCATTAGGCTGAATGGGTCATTAGGCCGAATGGATCATTAGGCCAAGTGGATCATTAGGCCGAATGAATTATTAGGCTGAATGGATCATTATGCCGAATGGATCATTAGACCGAATGGATCATTAGGCTGAATGGGTCATTAGGCCGAATGGGTCATTAGGCCGAATGGGTCATTAGGCCGAATGGGTCATTAGGCCGAATGAGTCATTAGGCCGAATGGGTCATAAGGCCGAATGGGTCATTAGGCCGAATGGGTCATTAGGCCGAATGGGTCATTGGGCCGAATGGGTCATTAGGCCGAATGGGTCATTAGGCCGAATGGGTCATTAGGCCGAATGGGTCATTAGGCCGAATGGATCATTAGGCCGAATGGATCATTACGCCGAATGGATCATTAGGCCGAATTGATCATTAGGCCGAAAGTCATTATACCGAATGGGTCATTAGGCCGAATGAGTCATTAGGCCGAATGGGTCATTAGGCCGAATGGGTCATTAGGCCGAATGGGTCATTAGGCCGAATGGGTCATTAGGCCGAATGGGTCATTAGGCCGAATGGGTCATTAGGCCGAATGGGTCATTAGGCCGAATGGGTCATTAGGCCGAATGGGTCATTAGGCCGAATGGGTCATTAGGCCGAATGGGTCATTAGGCCGAATGGGTCATTAGGCCGAATGGGTCATTAGGCCGAATGGGTCATTAGGCCGAATGGGTCATTAGGCCGAATGGGTCATTAGGCCGAATGGGTCATTAGGCCGAATGGGTCATTAGGCCGAATGGGTCATTAGGCCGAATGGGTCATTAGGCCGAATGGGTCATTAGGCCGAATGGGTCATTAGGCCGAATGGGTCATTAGGCCGAATGGGTCATTAGGCCGAATGGGTCATTAGGCCGAATGGGTCAGTAGGCCGAATGGGTCATTAGGCCAAATGGGTCATTAGGCCGAATTGGTAATTAGGCCGAATGGGTCATTAGGCCGAATGGGTCATTAGGCCGAATGGGTCATTAGGCCGAATGGGTCATTAGGCCGAATGGGTCATTAAGCCGAACGGGTCATTAGGCCAAATGGGTCATTAGACCAAATGGGTCATTAGGCCGAATGGGTCATTAGGCCGAATGGGTCATTAGACCGAATGGGTCATTAGACCGAACGGGTCATTAAGTCGAATGAGTCCCTAGGCCAAATGGGTCTTTGAGCCGAATGGGTCATTAGACCGAATAATGTCCATTCTGGCTAGCTATGCATAAACGTAGCATCCACAATTTTGTCAAAATTGAAAAGAACAGCTTACGATTAAACGAACAAAAAATATATCAATCATGTGATAAACATTACAATACCTCACGACTAGGGTTCCTAGTACCGTCCATTTTTGGTGAGAACAGATTCCCCGATACTGTATCCCTCAGTAACGGTAAAATACTGGTACTGGAATGTGTTTATCAACAAAAATAAAAAACACCAGAATGACTACAATTTTTTGAAAAAGAAATCTAAACTTTTTGGCCGACTTAGTGAAATGTCACAACCTTCTTAAGACAGATACCTCACGTTTAATTCCATTATAATAATAATGAAAAACAGTTGATTTTTACCATCAAACAGACACTAGAGCTAATTTGGATACTAGTTTATAGACCCATCGTCTAACTAGACACCTAGTTGGTGATAGTTACGGACGAGATGAATTCGAAACACAAAAATCAAACTTAATTTAAATTAGGTCTAGTGCCCTTAATTCGCAAAATGGTTTAATTAAATTTTCCCTTTTGGGAATTTAATATTGCATATACGTTTGGTTCACTAGCCAGAAGACAAGAGTTCTTTTTCACTTTCTCGTAAGCAAATCCGTGTTAATGTCAGTCTATATGAGGGTTAAACAGCACGACATAATATGTTAAATATACTTTTATTGGTATGCTTCAGTCTACCAGTCTAGGCACAAGCAGTACAATGTCGTTTCTCCGACTGAGCACTGAAATAAAAAAAAAAAAAAACGACAAAAGTGAACCGTGCCTTTACTACGAGAATTACTATTGCGACTGACTTTAAACAAGTTTGTATTAGACCAAACGTGCGCTTGGATGAACACTTTCTAAAGGTGATAACGATCCTCACGGAAATGAGCGTAAGGTGGTACTGCCAACGATCACAGAAGTTTAACCGAGGCTGAAAGCGTCATTGTGAAAGAACTCATGCAACACAACATCGAATACAACAACGTTGTAGCCAACATTCCCGTGTATATGGATGATAATGAAATCAAGGTACGTCGATTTGTACCGCGCACTAACATGGAGTTCCTTGAAGGAATAATATCAAATTAAGGAGCATTGAAATCCATTTTTTTTAGGAAATTGTTTCCCATGGATTTCCAAAAATTTGTTCTGTGAGAATCCAGATGACAAAACATATTCCTTCTTACCTGGCTTTGGATAAAAATCACATATAATCAAACAACGCTGATCACAAACTCAGGTCAGATCCCTACGTGTCCTATTCGGATCGAGGTCAGATAGTAAGTGGGCATTCGTTCTTTTATAGGTTAATATCTAACAGCAAACTATATAGGCGCGAACGCAGAACGGCCAGGCCCGAACGTAGATCGCGGAAGGAAATGGAAGGAATGGTAAGTCCGAAACTTGCTTTTACCAGAGGCCGTATATACTACTGCGCACTCCACAAGTATCACGGGAGGAGGATATTTGTTAGTAAGTATAGAAGTTGGATTCTACTTCTTCTTTACCGACGCCAGAGAGGTGACTAAACTATTTGGACTAGATATCGATCCATCAACTCATGGACCGGAGACCAACGGCTTTACTTCCCTTCTGAAGGAAGACGTGACGTGATCTCAACGACCTCGGCTGGAATTGAACCCAGGACAACTGGAGTGAGTGGCGGTCACGCTTACCACTCAATCACCGGCGCCGTCAATTAGAATAAAGGGACCCGCGGAATTGAAATATAGCTACGTGGAGGCAAGTTCTTAGAAATTTACTATTGCAATCCTGTTGTGTTTATTTCTCTTTCACGTGGATTATCGCACTGCGGCGACAAAAACAAGTCTTTCAATCTTTTTATCGATCCTTCTAATTCGTTTACCCAAGATATTAAATAAATGAACAAAATAAAAAACCACACATGTACCAGATCCGTGAACTGTATACACTATGGTTGTATCATTATAGTCAGCAGTTGCGTCACGCTCGCGGTAATATGTATGACATTAGCCCACTCCCATCTAGTTTTGTTTTGCATTTAAATCTGCTATTATGTCTTTCCGCGTGATAGTAGCACAGTGTTTTGTTTACATTACATCGCTAGCTGGTGCCACTTTGTCGCACTGTACAAACAATCACACAGATTGTTTTTTTATCCTTGAGCATACACACAATCCACATCTTATTGCAACACGACACCGCTGACGAGTCGGTTTTGCATGGTGCTGAGCAATCTGCGGTAATCCATCAGTGTGCAGATATAGTTATGTTATTGCAGGATGTGCAAGTTGTAGTTTGGGCTTATATTATTTTTCCTTATGAAGCTTTTTAATCCAAGCATAATATGCATTAGATTGCGTCTAGGTGTCACTGTGGAAAGATGAAACATGTTTGTGGGTTTGAAAATGTTTACAGCTTGTAAAACATAGAATTAAATCCGAAACAAGTTCGAAACAGAAGCCTCGAATATTCTAACTCCATAGACTGTTCCACGTTTACACGATCTAATGCAATCCCAAGCAGTTACCAGAAAGCGTAAACACTAACAAACGCAGAGGGAAAGCTTCCGCCATCAGCAGTTCGTAGCGAGTTGTTATACAAACGCAATAAGCTATCAACAACGAATATGTATCTTTATCATATTGTGGCCGGGCGAGTCTGCAATACAGCCGCACCGCACCAGGGAATACCATTTCGTAACTTTACGAGTCCTCGCGGTTGTAAGCAGAACCCATCCCGCACACAAATTTATGATAAGCCACTGCAATTTGATTAGATCTCAAAAACATCTTTGTGGCTTTCGCTCATAACCATTCTCCGCTTCGCTCATGATACTACAAATATTCTTTTTCCGGTCCTTCTGGTTTGTTGCCAAAGCAAATCTGCTTCCTACACTCGAATGGGATGTTTTTGCTGGCACTTAGTTGCAAGAGCCATCGAAACCAACCCTCTATACGTATATGTACGTATTTCCCCGTTCGTTCCCATCATCGTTCGAGAGGTTCCAGTCCCGACAACATCAGCAATCAGCCGGAAGAGGACCCACCTGCCAGACAAATTGATGTTTGCCGTTTCGTTTTATTTGTGTGTGCAATTTTTCGCACTTTAGTTTGATATACGTTTCTTTTTTTGGCACATAAGTACCTACAATCAGCAGCAATCGGAAATTAAATGGTAACTTCGACCGAAAGCGATTCGAAACGCAAATATTCCAGTGTTTGTTTTAAGCGGAAGACCAGGCCATTGGACACAATGACAAATCATACACGCCATCATTCAGAAAACGAGCCACTAGTTGAAAAACGGGACATGGTTCGAAGCAGGTCGTTGAAGCCACAAGTGTTTTCGTGTAAGCCCCTATAGTGTGCCAACAGTTCGTGGCGGATTATTGCTGCGATTGCTGGCAGAACTTTCGTTTGTCGCCGGGGTGGCGAAAATCGCTAAATGAAATGGAATGAAGGGGGGATTATTGTGGTCAACAACACCACTGTCTGATAGGTGGTTCTCGTTGATTTTCAATGGATTCCTTATTGAGGCTATAGGTGGCGAAAACAATATACTCGAACCTACTTACAGGCTTTTCCTCGATGGATGTGTGTTGACAATATTTACCTGAAAGAAGCGGAGAAAAAATTAGATAAATTATGACATTCCTATTCTGATAGTTAAAAAAATGTAAAGCTTAAATTTAGAAATTATTCAACGCCAAAAATCTGATCTAATGATCTGTACATAGGCGAGATACAAATTGTTTGAAAATTGGATTCAATGCCGATCTAGCGATTATATAGTTATAGATAGATTTTATTGCCTTATAACCATTATCCTATATCACTTGATCACTCCTTATCACTTTAGGGACCATTCATAAATTATGTCACGTTTCTAGTGGGAGAAAGGGACAATTTGTAGCATGTGGGAGAGGGGAGGGAACCAGAACCCGACGTACAATATTTTGATTGCAAAAAAAATTACGTCGTACTATGGCAGGAGGGAAAAGGAGGGATAAGGGAATTTGTGACCCGGAGGAAAAGGGGAGTAAATTTCGGGTAATTTTACGGTATGTAATTTATTTTTAGGCCCTCATAACTTTGACATTTCCACCTTATCACATTTTCCACATCAAGAAAGAAATAAGAAAATAAGAAAAATCGAGTCGAAGCAAGAAAATAAAAAAAATAATAAAAATAACGAACAAGAAAATAAAATAATTAGAAAAAAGAAACTTAGAAAACTGAAAAAAATAAGGAAATGAAAAAATAATAATAAAATAAGAGAATAAAAAAGTAAGAAAACAAGAAAATGATAAAAAGTAAAACAAAAAAATAATAAGAAAAAATGTGGAATCAAAAAAAAATAAAAAGAAAAAAATATGAAAAAAATAAACAAGATGCCAAAAAATGGAGAAAAGAAAATGTCAAAATAAGAAAAAAAAAAAAAAAAAAACAAGGTATGAACATTAGAAAATACGAGGCGTCCAAATATTAAAAAGATAAAAGAAAAAATTATATTAAGAAAATTGGACAGTTACTAAATAAGAAAATCAAGTATACACATAAACCAAAAATAAGAATATAAAAAAAAGATATCCAAAGACAATCCAACACGAAATAATGCAAGCCAGGAGACTACAAAATAAAAATATAACAAATGAAGAAAATAAAAAGTGACAATATATGATAACAGGAAAACCAAAAAAAAACTAGCAAGAAAAAATGAGAAAACGAAACATAAACCGGAAAACAATAAATCATAAGACAAACGGAGAAGAAATTTGGAAAATAAAGAAAAATTAGGCAACAAGAAAATAAGAACATAGAAATTGATATAAGATAAGAAGAAAATTGACAAATAGATACATAATCAAATCAGTAAATAAGTCAATAAAAACTAAAAATATGGGAAAATTGGAAAAATAAGAATAAGAAACTAAAAACTGAATGCGAAAATTAGGAAAACTATTGTATTTTGTAGATAAACGAGAAAATAAGAAAGCCAGAAAATAAAAAAAAACATGAGACAAGAAAATGACAAGAGAAAACAAACTTAAAAATAAGAAAGTAGTAGAATAAGAAACACGGAATATAAGATAAGATAAAAATCGTTTATCTTCGTATTTTCCATGTTCCTGATTCAGATTTCCTTATATCTTTGTTCTTGCATTTTTTTATTTTCTTGGTGATAACAAAAAATAAGTAATAAAGTAACAAAATAGGAATAAGAAAAAATAAGGAAGCATGTAAATATGAAGAAGAGAATGGGGAAACTAGAAAATAGCAAAATGTAAAAAAAGAAAAAAAAAATAAGACCAGAAATCGAAAAAGGAAAAAAATAAAAAAAAACAAAAGAATGAAGAAATATGAAAATAAGGTACAAAAAAAAATAAGAATGAGGAAATAATATAAAAATTTTGAAAATTGCTCAATAAGAAAAGAGAAAAACTAGACGTACAGTAAGAAAGGCAGACAAAGAAGAAGACACGAAAAAATAATAAACAAGAAAATAAGAATCGAAGACAGTTTAAGTAAATAATAATATAAGCGGATAAGAAAATAGGCAAACGATCAAATAAGAACACAAGAATATAATGAAATATCAAAATTTCATTTAAAAAAAATTAGGAAATTTACCTCAAGAAATTGAGATAATACAAAGAAAAAAAAAACAAAATTAAGATAAGATATTAAGACTATGAGAATATTAGTGAATAAGAAAATGTGAGATTCGAGAAGAAAATAAGAAAATAAAAGAACACAAAACAAGATAAAAAACAGAAATGGAGAACCACAAAACTAAAATAACGAAATGAGAAAGAGAAATAGAAAGAGCAAAATAGAGAAGAAAACAAAAAAAATAATTTCAAATAAAAATAAGAAACTTTGAATAAAAAGAATAGAAGATTAAAATTAGAAAAAAAAAAATTCAATATTAGAGAATAGGAAATTAAAAAATAAGAAATTGCGTGAAACATCTATTTGCTTTCTGAATTTATTATTGTCTTAGTTTCTTGTTGATCAATAAGTAAGAAAGAAAATAGGAAAAAAATAAAATAAAATGATATTAAAATGAAAATAAATTTCAATTTGCGAAACAGAAAATAAACAAAAACTGGAAAGGAGCAAAATGCGAAAAAAGAAGACAAGAAAATAATATAATAACAAATAAGCAACAACAAAATTAAATACAAAGGGAAAAAAGTAGGTAAATAATAAAACATATGATAAAGAAACCAATGAAATAAAAAAGAAAGAAAAAAATATACAGTATGTATTAAAAAAGGAATTATATTATTACAGTGAAAACTCGTTTTTATCAGCTCTTTGGCAAATTTCAGGTTGATAAAACAGTGACATTGACGAAATCAGGACAAACATTTTTCTTTGTTTTTCAAGAAACCGAATCTCTTAAAATATTCTTTTTTAGTCCCTAGATATAGCCTCATAACCCTTTCTGATTATTTAGTTTAAATTTCCCTTTCAAAATTTTTTTTTATTTTTTTTTGCATATTTCGGATCTCTAAGATAAAAATATATGCTCAAGAAAGGATTTACTCGAATTCAACATGGTTCGTCTGCCAGACCCCATCAAACTACTATCAATTTTCATATGAAGCTGACAAAATCGGGTCAAAATGCTGATAAAATCGGGTCTTAACTGTATATGATTTTCTGATCTTTCTCTCATTTTCATATATTTAAGCCTTTTCTTATTCATGTTGCTAAATAAGAAAATAGGGAAATAAGGAAAAATAAAATGGGCAAATAATAATTTAAAATAAAATTTAAAATTTGAAAATAAGAAATAAACAATAATAGAAAATAGTAGAATGCGAACATAAGAAAAAAGAAGACAAGAAAATATAAAACATACGACACAAGAAAATAAAAAAATAAAAAGATTATGAAAGTAAGTCAATAAGAAAATAAAATGATATAAAATAAGAAACAAAGAATATTAGTAAAATAGGAAATAGGAAAAACAACAAATGAGGTTCAAAAACGAGAGACAATGAACAAAATATTAAAAAATAGGAGAAACAAACTAAATGAATAAGAAAACATATAACATATCCCCAAGATAAGAAAATAAGGAAGCAAAAGAACAGAAAAAAGGAAGAGAACCAGAGAACAAAAATATAATGAAATGAAAAAAATAAATAGGAGAATAACAAAACAGGAAAATAAGAAACGGATAAAAGAAAACAAAACAATTAAAAACGAAAGCTATTGAACACAAAAATAGGAAAATTTAGAAAAAGAAGAATAGCAGAAAACTACATATTAAGAAAAAAGAAATAATAAAAATAAGGTATCAAAAATTAACTATGTAATGAAATAGGAGAACGAGTAAATTAGTAAACATTCAAACAAGAAAACTACAAAATAGAAGAATAAGGAATCTAAAAAACGTCCATATATAAAAATTCTAAAAGAAAACATGAAAAAATTAATAGCCATGCGGGGGGGGGGGGTGCGTTTCGACTTCGTCTCATCAAAAACCGACACTAACTTATTGGCTTTATTATGTTAGGATTCGTGCCCTTTACGTTCAAAGAGCGGTTTCACAAAAAATTTCCGCCTTGTAAAGAAAGATTGGTGTTTACCCAGTTTTTCCTCTTTAGGGAAGAATATAGCATAATGAAAATATTAGTAACTAAAGTACCAAGAAAATTAAAAAAAAAAGAATACAGGAAAGCAAATAATTAGGAAATAAGGAAATATAACGAAAATATCATAAGATTGTAGAAAAATGTGAAAAAAGTAAACAGTATAAAAAACTGCAAAAAAGAAAAAAAATATAACAACAAAAAAAGATGATAATATAAGATAGTAAGTATGTTTTACAAGAATGCAATGCAATATTGTCAAAAAAATATACGAAATAATAAAACAGCATAATCGCGTAAACGTAAAAAGAAAAATTAAGAACAGATATTTGCATAATAAGAAATTGAGACGCGGAAATGAAAAAAGAAATTAGGAAAACAAAAAAATGACATACGCATAAATGACATGATAGTATAAAGAAATAAGGGAATAAGATAAGAGAGTAATAATGCAATAAAGAAATTAACTAGGAAATAAGAAAATAAAATAAGAAAATTAGTTGACAAGAAAATGAAAAAAAAAATAAGTAAAACATTAATAAGAAAATAAGGAGATGACAATATTTGGAAATGAGAAAACAAGCAAATAAGCGAGAAAATTAAAAAGATGGATTGGAGGAATAAGGAAATAACCAAATAAACTAGGGAAAATGCGAACAAGAAAATAAAGAAATGATAACTACAAATTGCGATATTAAAACAGCAGCATTTTATTGCTAATAGGAGATTCGTTGTCCCTCTGTGCTGGCTCTATGCAGAAAGTATACGAATTTCTCGAAAGTCGTTCGGGTTACAAAATCATCATAATTTTTCTATTTTAGTTGTCTCTGATTTTTCTCTTATTTTTACAACTTTTACTTTGTTTCACTTTTTTGTCATATTTATATTTGTAATTGTTTTTAGCACAGTAATGTTTTAATATTTCTGCTTTTTGTCCTATTTTCGCTACTTTTACTGTTTTTATTATTTTTTTCATTGTTCATAATTTCACTTTTCCACCTTTTTTTTATTTTGCTCATCATTTTTTGAAATTTCAGTATAGTTGCTATGTTCCTTTTACACTATTTTTACTATATTTACTACTCTTACTATTTTTATTACTTGTACCGCTTTTGCTATTTTTACTTCCTTGATTTATTTGCTATATTTATTGTTTTTATTTTTAATACGTTTGTATTTATGATATTTCTGCTATTGCTAAGGTTTTACCATTTTTACTGTTTTATATTATCATTTCTGGCTATATGAGAACTATTGCTACTAATGTTGTTTTTTCAAATTATATTATTTATGGCATTTTTACTATTTTTAGAATATTTATTATTTCCATTATTTCTACCATTTTAGCTATTATTATTACGTTTGTTATTTTTACTGTCATTGCAAACTTTGTTTTTTTAGTTTGCTTTTTTAATATCTATAATACTCATATTGATATAATTGCTATCTTTACTCTTTTTACACTTTTCAGATATTCACTACGTTTTTTAATTTCTACTGTTTTACAAGACTGAGTGTTACGACGAAGCATTGGAAAAAACGTTTTACGACGGTTGCGGACATATGTACGGAAAATCTCAGTTTAGTATCAAGATGGTTGCCAAGGTCCTTTTTCACAGTAACTCGGCTGATGGTAGTCGATACGATTCTCTAGTCGAAGCAAACTGGAGATGACCAGGTCGTTTATCACTCGAAAAAACTTTTAAGTATTTAAGTATCTTGCAGAAGTCGTTGATGAATAACACGAGTAGCAGCGGGCCTATATGTCTTCCTTGTGGCACACCTGAGGATGTACCGGAAGGTGTATATACCGAACAAAAGTTCAACCTGTCAGGTTCCTCCAGCTCCACTGCGTCGAACAATCCGGCAGCCGGAAACGTTTTAATTTTTCGTCAGCAAAACCGTTAGGGAACTTTGCCGAAAGCTTTCGATACATTGACGTAAATAGCGTCCACTACAACTGTAACTCGGTTCTCGAGGACTTGAAACGTAACTCATCAGGTGTGTTCAAGTTTGTACATTTGTGATAAATCATGTCAAAATCAGTTTAAAAATTTCATTCGGAATCCAGAAGCATTTTCTTCTTGGTAGCACAATAATTTGTTGCATACAGAGTTGGCGGTCGAAATATTTGCTTATAAATTAACAGTTTTTTTCAGTTCTCAGGTAATCTAAGAAAATATTCAAACTTTGATGTAAAATTCTGGAACCCGATTAACGAAATGTTATTTTCAATCATATATCGCTGTTTCACCGCTACAGATATTCATTCCTAATTGTATTACCTTGCAAACTCAATCTACCTTGCAAAATCTACTCCTCCGTCAAGCTGACAGCAGGGAAAATCATTTTACAACCAACTAACTACCTGCCTCGAAGGCATTCTGCTAAAATAAAATTGCTTCTTTCCGTACCGTAAGACCGTAGTCAGCAGCCAAGGGAAGAACTTTGTCGACACACCATGTTTATTAATTTAATCTTGTTCGCTTGAGGTTACCGCTCCCCTTCTGGGCGGGCCTGGGGGCTGTCATGTAGCAATCTTTGATGAAACATTCCACGACAGAGTAGGCCGACGTGACATCGGTTACCATCCCAGAGTTCATCATCAAAGCATACCATCAATCGATGATCAGGAGATAAATTTGATCCATCGATAATGGCGTTATAACTCTTCCGAAGGGATAGCAGGGTTGAACTGACGCACTTGGACGCGGATAGGATATTAAACGGATGTAATCTATTCGTTTCAATGTGTCCCGGATTTTACAATCGAACGATTAATAACAAAAAAAACTTCACGACCGTTATTTTATGACTTCATTACAGTGAGTAGAGTAGTAGGCCATCAACATCGTAAAAGTTAACCCTTCATCGCTCCCCTTGCAAGATAGAGCACGGCCGGCATCGAAGCGAAAACTCGACATATTTCGGTTCGTTTCATCATACCGGGCGTTTCCTATCGAATGCTTACCCGGTTATATATGACTGACTGGAGGCCTGAAGGACGGACTTATTCGAGCGACGGTAACATTTCCTTCCAGCTTCCCAGGCAACCAGTTCGTCCCGGGCTGTGTACCAACCAGCGAGCATTTTCAGCCAGTTTCGGAGCTTATTGAGATGTTATGAAGCAAGTGACACTCTGGTGTGGCCATGAGACATCTAAGCAAAGGGGGGGGGGGGGTAGTTTGTGGACAAATATTGTTTTCTTCTCGGCTGTTGTTTGCTGTCTGTACGGTACCCGATGATCTGGAAAAGGAATTGTGCCGAACTGACAGGTGTCCTAGGTTTGGACGCGTCCTTGCACGGCGGCGATTGTGATTTTATTCATTTCCTGATTGTTTCTTCCTACGGGGAAGGTTTGCATGTCCTTCATCACGAAATTGATGTTTTTTGTTAGGAGAAAAGCAAGTAACTTATTTTCTATACGACTGCTTCCTACTGTTTGACACAAGCTTTCATCCTCTCTCAACCCCTTGCCCAGAGTCGAAAAGCCTTATCGCTCCGTAATACTTTGTGAACTGCCGGAAATTGAAAATGATGGAAGCAAAAACAAAATTTAATAAAACCGATGGAATGGGAAGAAAATTCTCCGAAAGGAAAAATAAACTGCAGAGTTTACGGGGGCCATCGGAAGCAGCGGGGATCCGCTGCAGACTCCATTAGTTTGGCATGCGCTGGCAAACAGGAAGCCCCACGTCGGAATGCCTAAATTGGGGAGATGATCGATTCGCTTTCATCCTCTAGGTAGCTAGGCGGCAGCTAGGTAGGTTGGTTCAAAGAATTGCCAAGGTTGAGGAAAATAGCTCTCATCCTACCCCAGGGAGGAGCCGGGTCACCGGGTGCGATGGAAGCCTCGACGAAATTGATAAGGTTTTGATAACCTTTTACGTCCGATGCTCACCGCTGCTATAGCAGGTACTGAAGGGATTGACTTAGAGGTGACATGCCATACTTGGCGGTAAGTGGTGATGGGCTGGGCGGTAGGACGGAAGCTGCCGAGTGGCAGCCGTGTGGAAATGAACGTTGTTCGATTGGAAAAAATACTTGAAAAGAAATTAAGATTTACCGAGCGGAGGGAAATTCTTTTGATCGCTCGGAAAGCTGGGACGAAACCGATCAGTGAAGCATTAGAATTTCCGGGTTTTTTTACGTACTGCGATTCGATGGGTGATTTTTATTTATTTTCTTTTATGTCAATCAGATGAAAAATATTTTCTCGATTGCCTGGCTTTGATCAATATTTTCTTTTGCCGACTTGATACAGGGGAGTGGAATGAAAATGTTACCTCAAACTAATCGCTTCCGCTTCGAGGTTGGGGCTGACTGAAAAATGCGATTTGAAAATAGTAAAATACCGGTACTGGACCATTTCCAGAAAAAATTTAAAAAACACCAGAAAAACATAAAATATTAAAACATGTAAGCTTTTATATGCTTCAGTCTACCTTCTACTTTTTGCCCAGAACAGAAGCAAAAAAATACTCTGTTATAGCTATCAATAAACCAAGCAATCAAGTTCTACTGCTTTGTTGCTTATCCACTTCACAAACAGTACATTATCGTTCTTTCAACTCAAATAAAAAAAACAACCAAAGGGAAACTTGCCTCTACAATGAAATTTACCATTGCAATTGACCTTAAACAAATTCGTATTAGACCAAATGTGCGCTTGGTAGAACAATTCCTAAAGGGGATAATGGCGATAATCCTCACGGAAGTGGCTACAACGTGGGCGTAAAACAAAGCTTCGATCAACATGGGGAACGCGTCATCTGAGCCAGTCGCTAGTGATTCTTGATACTATACTGTCAATTTAGCAATATTTAGTTTGTAAGAGGATTTTTTTTAAATCGTCCTAAGTAAGAATTATTGCACTAAACAATCAACTCTCGCAGTTAATCGTTCTCAATCGAAACAAACCGTTGCTTGCAATCGTAAATCCCCTAAGAGCGCTTGACCGGTGGAAAGAGGACTGCGGCTAGGAAATTATTTACAGCTTCGACGCTCTCGACCTGTGCCCCGGGAAGTGGTGACGAATGACTGGCGGTGGCCACTGGTATGACGTAAAAGTGCAGAAGATTAACGCTGCTTGCCGAACAAGAATTGTGTACCATGAATTTACAGCTGTTGTTCCGGTTGTCGTTTTTTATCGTTTTCTGCTGTTTCCAACTGATAGGAATAAAAAAATATTGCAACGATAGAAGGAAAACTACTTCCAGCAGATTTCCCGCTCACATTGGCAGCAGATGATTGCTCGGAAGGAAAAATCGGATAACTGCTTGCTTGCTTACTCGGGAGTCGATTGAGGCAGAGTGCTGCGCTTCCGGTCAACAGTTGCAGTCTGGTGAACTGTGAATATTTCATTGGACCGGATGAAGCTTTTGTCGGAACAGAAGTGGCTTTTCCCTCTGCGAGGGAAATAACCGGAGCGTGTTGGATGCATCGAAGTGCAAACTTTTTTCTTACAATTGAAAACAAATCACGTTGGAATTGACTGGTCAACTGGTTCGAAGAATCGGCGGGAAAAAACGGAGAAAACAGAACGAAATGGTGAGTTAAACGAAAGCGATTGTGAACAAATTTCCGCCCCCCTTCGAGGAAGATTTCGAACCTGCAACCCTTGGGACTCCAGGCCAACGCACAAAACCCTTATGCTATCATTGGGCTATGATAACGTTCCAAGAAAAACACAGGATTATCGCATTGGCGACAGTGATCGTACCACTCCCACTCTGGAGTCCCAAGGGTTGCGGGTTCAAATCCTGTCTCTTGGGAAATTTTTTCATCATTACTTTCGTTTAATTCACCATTTCCATCTGTTTCCTCGTTACACACCACAACAAATTCTTAATCAATTTTTTATGATGGTTATGGTTGCGACAAGAATCCTTAACGTTCGGAATTCACCGAATTTATCAAGTTTACACTGACACTTGCTACAATCATCACACCAGAGCAAATACAAAATGAGCGGTTTAAGCAATAAACATCCCGCTTTCTGGTCGATGGTGCCAAAAATGGTTGCGCTTAAAATTTCGATGATGAGAAAACAGAACATGTAGCTCAACCGAACAGGAAGCATCCTGCCATGGGCGTTCAAGCGAAAGTGTTAATCTTACCCCCTGCCATTTCCTGAGCTCTGAAGCAGGTTACCATCCTCCCAACTCTCACACATAATAGGCGAGACTTTTACATCAAGCACAGACCGGTTAGCAGCAACAGCAGGAACACCGAGCCCACGCCTCTGTCATCGTCGTAAATGAGCTGGGCAAAAGTGCAGCCTGTCTGTTATTAGTGTGAAAATTCGCTTAGCTTTGACCTGTTTCTGCGATGTTTGTGTTTCGGAAAGGAAGGCCGGATTAGGATCCAGGAAGCATCCTCGCTTTGGGGCTAATCGGAGGGACTAATCTGGGCTCTGTCGGCTGATGTTTTGATTTGTGTTACTTCAACTAGTGGTTTCGGTCGACTCAGAATTGCAATGAATGGAATTCCGACGAATTAATTAATTGGAAGACGATGATGGCGATAGAAACAGGCGATTTACCTTTTCACAGCTCTTAGTGTGATTATAATTCCTAGAAGGATATTAGGAAGTTTTTACTAAAAAAATAAAAACAGAAAGCGAATGAGCCTCACTTCACCTAGTCTGACGTAAAGGGTCATGTAAGTTATTTTCGGCGACGTTGGTGATTATCATCACAAGAAATAAATTTAATTTCGACAATTAAAGGTATTGTTATTGTGCCATGAAAACATACTGAAAATACAGTAATTAATTCACCAAACCGAAATTTTAAGTATAACCAAAGTCATGGTAATTGCCATTATCACATGCATAAACTTAACCAAAAAAATAGTGAAATAGAAAAAAGAAGTAGAAATAGTTACAGCAAAGAAAATAAAAACAGCTACTAGATAAAATTATAAAAAAAAGTAAAAATAGAAAAGGCAGCAGAACTAGTAAAAATTGTAACTATAAAAAAGAAGAAAAGTGAAAATAAAAGAAAAAGACAAAAATAGTAAAAATGTAAACACATGATAGAAACAATTAAAATAGTAAAAAAATTGAAAATACTACAAGTAGTAAAACAGTTGTGAAAATATGTAAAAATAATACATTAATCAAAATAGTAAAAATAGAAAAATTATTAAAAATTTTAAAAATAATAGAACAAACCATAATAAAAATAGTAATATAGCGAAGACTCGATTTTATCAACCACATATGAAAATATGTTTGATGGGTTCTAGCTGACGAACGAAGCCAAATTCGAATAAATCATTTGTTTAGCATGACATGCTTATCTTAAAGATGCAAATTATGAAAAGTAATTAAAACAGTGAAAGAAATAAAAATTGTAAAAGCAGTAGAAATAATCAAAATTGTAAAAGTAGTAAATATAGTAAAAATAACGAAAAAGAAAAATGTAAAAATTGCGAATATAATAAAAATTGTACAAATTCTGAACAAAGTAACTGTAGAAAAGTGAATTTATGAACAAATATAAAAAAATACAAGCAGTAAAAATAGTGGAAATAGAACAAGAAGTAGAGATATTAAAACATTACAAAATTCAATTACAAACAATAATTACAAATACAGTGCAAACCCCTTTTAATCAGCCCCTTTGGGTATTTTAGGCCGACAAAATGAGGCTGTTGACAAAATCGCAATCTTCTCTTTTCTCAATAAAACTAATCAGTTAACATGAAGACTTTTTTTTTCATTAGGTCCAATCTGCAAATGAGATCCCTCTTTTTCGCTTTCTCTTTCGCTTATTGCTGCGAAACCATAAAACTTTTTAAACATTTGTCAGTATGTTTCGAAGGACCAAGGTTTTTACTAGCTTATTATGCATAGATTTGAAGGGAAATCAGAAAGGTGACCGAGTAATTCCCTATTTTTTTTTTTTTTTTTTTTCGAGAGTTGTCCTACTGGAGCTGTAGAGCTAGGTTCTCGGAAGGGCTCCCCGTCAGAATCACATACTACAATTTGCAGACGAGACAGGCAATGTCGCCCAATAAAACACTGCAATAGGCCAATTGTAGCGGGCCGTGATTCTGAATGTGATATTCTTTGTACGGTTCAGGCATGTGCGGGCGTAGGGTCTCGGAATCGCGTGTATCATCGCGAAGGGCTCGAATATTTGTACGTTAATGTGCTCGATCGCGTGTGCGTTTGTATGTCGCGTGTGCTAACGTGTAACTTCGCGTGCATAAATTCTATTTCATAACCGTGTGCCTTTCGCATATTCGCGTGTGTTCTAGAATGATCGCGCACGGACCGTGAATAATTACTTAATTTTTTGTGTACGGTTCAGATTCCAGAAGGAAGTGGGTTCTTCCATATCATTAGAGATCCCAATCATGTCGTCGTAGAACGCGTGGTCTAGTGGATATGAGCTTTATTTTTTTTTTTTTTTTTTGATTGGTCCAACTGAATGTATGGACCTAAATTGCTAGAATAAAGGTTAAAGATTTCCGGACGTGACCGATTCATGATCGCGCATTTGCGGGTTGGCGTTTGAGATCGCGTTTGTAACTTCGTAAGTACTAAAACGTTCACACAATTGCCGCAGTGTTATCAAGTTTACGCGATCGCGGGCATAGGTGTGCGTAGATGATCGCGAAGGGCTTAAGCGTTCGTATGTTGACGTGTTTGTCCCGTGTGCTCGCGTGTATGTGACTTCGCGTGTATAAATTCGATTTTGAAACCCTGCGGCGATTTATATATTCGCGGACCGTCATTCTGATCTTTAGTTTTCGGTGTACGGATCACATTCTGACAGGGAGAGAGTTACCCCATATCACTAGAGTTTCCGGTCATGTCGCCATGGAACGTTTTGTCTAGTGGATATGGTAGTTATTTTTCAATTTTATTATTTTTTTAATAATTAACAAGGACCTAGATTGTTTGTACCGAGGATAGATACTTCCGGACGATCCCGATTCATGATGGCGCGAGCGCGGGAGTTTGTAGGTTGACACTTGAGATCGTGTTGGTAAGTTTATGAGTGCTGAGATTTTCACCTTATCACCGGGGTGTAATCATGTTTGCGAGTTCGTAGGTTGCTTGGAAAATCGCGAGGGGCTCTAACGTTTGTGCGCTGACGTGATTTTGTAACGTGTGTTCTTGAATGGTTGCGCGAACCGTGAGTCTGATATTAAATTTTCAGTGCGCGGTTTGAATTCTGGCAGAGAGTGGGATCGTTTATATCGATAGGGTTCCCGGTCATGTCGCCATGAGACGTGTTGTCTAATAGGTATGGGCGTATTTTCTTAATTGGTCCAGCTGAAGGCATGGACCTAGGCTTCTAGGATCAAGGATAGACTTTCGGACGTGACCGATTCGTAATCGCGTGCACGATGGCATTTTTGTAGGTTCCCGCTGAGACCGCATTTGAGAATGTGTGAGTGTTAAGACGTTCACTATCACCATCGTTGTTGATTCAGCTGAAGGCGGGTGTAGAATGGCAGTATAGGACTCGAAAAGAAGAAATAAAAGACAATATATGAGAGACGTAATAGATTAGATAGGTACAAGATACAGCTGAAGTTATGATCATCACATGAGACATACATTAGTACTTCAAACACTACTAATACTTGAATAGCCAATCACCACACATAGCACATCCTTTCTCAATTATCTATTTGTTACTGGTTGATTGTTGGTTATGAGCTGGTGAATAGAGGAAAGGTATAGAACAGACAAAAGGCTCATATCAGCCCTCCCGGCCTCCTCGACACACCACTATCGAGGCGTATTGTAATCAACATCTTGAAGCGGGCTTCTTATATAAATCAAATCCTCAGTAGTCATAATGTTTGGTGGATTATTAACATGAGGACTAATTAACCTCTAGTAGTAGAACTTGGTGCAAATAAAAACTAAAAAGAGCGAAGGTCCTTATATTTAGATAACTCTATTGAATATATTGTGGCTTGATGATGTTTACAATACCGTCAATCCCATCAACCTGCGAGAGGGAGAAAGGTGACCGAGTAATTCCCTATTGAAAAAATAATAATTTGTAATAGACTTATTGAAAAAAATGTCTTCACATGTTCTTTAGTCCCTAGGCATAGTCTCATAATCGTTTCTGATTATTCAAAATTTCGTCTCACAGTACAAAATTGAAAATAAAAACAAATTATGTTTATTTTTGTTTTATTAGTTTATAAAATAAGAAAATAAATTGCCCAAGAAAGGATTTACTCGAATTTGATTTGTCTGTTAGAGCTCAGCAAATGGATTTCATATGGCTGATGAAATCGGATCAACGAGCTGACAAAATCGAGGGTAGAAAAAAATCGGGGTTTCACTGTATAAATATGCCATAAAAGTAAAAATAGTAGAAATATTAGAAATACCTAAAATATGAAAAAACGATTAATCATTTCTTTATTACCTTATTTGGTCCTTTCTTTATTTGTTTGTTTATTTTCTTGTTTCCCTTTTATATTTTCTAATTTGTTCATTTTCTACTTTTTTTGACGGCGCTGGTGGTTGAGTGGTAAGCGTAACCGCCACTCATTCCAGTTGGCCTGGGTTCAATTCCAGCCGAGGTCGTTGAGATTTTTCCGAGGTGAAAAAATCACGTTTTCCTTCGGAAGGGAAGTAAAGCCGTTAGTCCCCGGTCCATGAGTTGATGGATCGATATTCTAGTCCAGATTGTGGAGTCACCTCTCTGGCGTCGGTAAAGAAGTAGAATACAATTTCCTTATTTTCATTTTTTTATTTCGTTTTTTACTCATTTGCCTATTTTATTATTTACTCAATTTTCCTTATTTACTCAATTTTTTCCATGCAGTTGTTTTATTTCCTTATTTACTCATTTTTTTTTCTATGTAGTTGTTTTATTTCCGCATCTACTTATTTTTTAGTTACCGATTTATTTATCATGCAAATATCCGTCATTTTCCTATTTAAATTTATATATTATGCTGTTTTCTTGTTTCGTGTATTATTGTGTCCATAATGTATTGTATCCGTATAATATGCCAATGCTTAGTTCATTTTCTTACCGTCTAACATTCTCATCTTTTAATGGTTTTTTTTTATTATTTTTCTGTTTCATAGTTTTCTTGCTACAACGTTCACTTGTTCTTATTTTTCTATATTCTATGTTCTCATTATTCTATATTCAAATTATTTGTTTTCTAATATTCCCTTTATTTTCTTTTTTTTCTAATTTCTTATTTCCTTTTTCTCTTATTCTCGTATTCTTTTTTTCAATTTTTTTTGCTTTCTTGTATTTTTTGCTTATTTTGCTATTTTCGTATTTCTTTCCTTATTTTAAGGTTTTCTTTTTCGCTTTCTTCTTTTTTGTTTTCCTATTCTTTTAATTCTTTGATATTTATTCTTTAATCCTCATATTTTCCTAGTCACGTAGTTATTATCCTGTTTCGCTATTATCCTTTTTCGTTTTTGTTTCCTCAAATGCTCATATCGTCGTTTCCTTCTCTTTCTTTTAATGTTTTATTTTCGCATCTACCTATTTTCTTATTTTCAAATTATTTTATTATGCAAAAAACATTTTTCTTTTATTTTTCTATTTACATTTATATATTATGCTCTTGTTTCGTGTATTATTGTGTTCATATTTCATTGTGTCCTTGTAATATTAGCATGCTTGATTCCTACCGTCTTATATTCTCATATTTTAATGTTTATTTTTATTATTTTTCTATTGTGTAGTTTTAGCAAGGGACTTTGCTAGCACGTTTCTTGCTCGCTTATTTTTTTATATCCTATTTTATTATTTCTTTTATTTTCTTTTTTTCCAGTTTATATATTATTTTTTTCAATTTTTCTAACACTTGCATGTTTTGATTATTTTCCTATTTTGTTATTCTAGTATTTCTTTCCTTATTTTATGGTTTTCTTGATGTATTATTTTAATTTTTTTTTGGTTTTCTTCCTCTATCTTTTTGTTTTCCATTTCTTTTATTGCCGTGTTATTGAATTCTTTAATTTTCATAATTTCTATTCAATAAGTACCTTATTTTCTTAATTCATTATCTTTTTAATTTTTTTCTCTCATTTTTATTGTCTTAAAATTGGTTTAGATTTTTGTATTTCGAATTCATCTCGTCAGTTACTAGCACCAACTTAGGGCCAAGTTAGTTTTTGTGTTTCGAATTCATCCAGTCAGTTATGAGTAGTCTTATTTCCGGTTTGTTTGGCTATTTCTCTACTTTTTAGTTCCCTTTCTATTATATCCCTATTTTTGTTTTCTTGTTTCTCATATTTTTATAGCTTTTTTTTTATTTTCTTCTTTCTTATTTTATCACTTGATTTATTTTTAGTTTACCCATATTCTGATTTTCTAATTTTCATATTTTTTCTTATTATTTTGTTTCCCTACTTTCCTATATTCTTATATTATTTTCTTTTTTCGATTCCTTTATTTTCTAATTTATTTATTCATTATCTCGTTTTTATGATTTTTTTATTCTTTCACTTTCTGTTCTTTTTTCACATTTTGCTATTTTCTAATTTTTCAACCTTCCAATTTCATTTTACCATTTTCTTTTCTTTTGTTTTCTTATTTGCTTATTTACTCTTTCTTATTGATTATCTTTATTATTTATTTCCTTTTTTTATTTTTTCTTTAATATCTTTTTAATTAACTTGTTATATTATTAACTCATCTTTTAATTATCTCGTTCACTTATCTCTTATTGTTGCATTTCTTTAATTTTTATTTTATTTTCTGATTTCTTTGGCTTCCCAGAATAGTATGTTGTATTGTTCCCACACCAACATTGTATTGCGACATTAACCGGATAAGTACGCTAACAGGTATACCCGGAGACAAATCATATAGGAACTGCCGATTACACAGAACGATCTTCTTTTCCGTCCATAAGGCGCTCCCGTGTTCTGTTTAGCAGACAGCACCCGTTGGATGAATCTTTCTGTCCATTCAAGTTGGCCACCAAATATCTCGATCCTTAATTCCTAACACAAGTAGTGCCTTCGTGTTGGATTTAGCAGCGTCTATCCTATGACCAATTTGGTCTGCCAGATATTGATGAGAAGTTGTGATTTGCGCTGTTCTTCCGAGACGTCAATCCCGTTCAGTCATTTTAAACTATAGACACATGTCGTGTGTCATCCGTAGATTTAACGTGATGATTAATCTATTTCCGTTCCCAAAAAATTCTAATAAATTAAAGCTTTCGCAGAACCTCCGAAAAAAAGCCAATTAAGACATTTTTTTGAATTGGCACAACAATAAAAGGAATGGGGATGGGAAACCATCTCATTAATCTGCAAATGCCTTCTACGCGCTGGACTTAAGCAGGCTTTCTGTGCTTCATTTTGTTGACACAAATGACCCTTTTTCCCTCTATTTCAGCTATTCAACTGAATGAACCGGGAGCAGGTTCGAAAGTAACTGTAATTAAAAAGTTTTCTTTTCAGTCTCCATTTTGCGATGGGAGTTTCTTTCCCTTTCGAAAGGAGTTTTTTTTTCCTACTTCTCTTTTTTCATCCTGTTCTATGAAAGAAAATGATAAAGTTTCCATTGCATCATAAGCACTGTTGGTTGTTAGATTCTTCGCCATGATGAGAGGAAAGTGGGGAAAAAATGCACCTCGTGGGAAGGTCACGTTCGGAGCGCTGCTGCTGCTGCTGCTGTTGCAGATACCGTTGGCATTCCGATGGCTTAAATGAGGACGGCATCGTCGTGCGAAGAGTACAAACAGTCGTCTCCTAATTAATGAAGAGCTACGGGGAATTTCCCGTTGCGTGACTCGGGATGGATTCGCTCGGTATGCTGTGGTCCGGTGCGGTGTTTTCCGGTAAGCGAAAATATGCGGTTCATGAAGGAATGTTTATAACTGCAAACGGTTGGCTGGTTTGGTATTAGATGAATTCATTCCCGGTGCTTGTGGTTGGTAGGAAACAGGTTGTAGTTTTCATTAGAGTTAGGAAGAAAGTATTACGGAACGAGAAGTTCTGCTTGTTCAACATAACTTTTGTTGGAAAAATCGAAGGAAATTTCATAAATCAATTAGGAAATAGTAATTATTATTAATTACACGGGTTTATTGATGCAATATTACTATTAGGAATATTAGGTAAACCCCCCATTATTTAAAGTCATGTATTAAATTTCAAATTCGTCTCATCAATATCTGGCACCGACTTGGCACCAGATAGACGCTGAATACGAAAGCGTAGCCTAACGTGTGTTCGCTAAACAAACAATTTACGCAGAAAGAGATGTTGAAAATACAGAAGCTGATTTACTGATGGAACGTAGATATTGTACACTTCACGTACAAAAAAAAAGGTTCTTCACCCGATTTTCTTAGTAGGAAGTGTGCATCGCAGTAGTTCGTTAGCAAAACCAGACTTCAATTTCACTGCGTTTGGTTAGCAAACTAAAAAGTCTACAAATCCGGGACCTAGTTCTGGATCAGTTGCCACTTATTGTATGCAAGTTCTAATATGTTTAATGATGTAGCGTTTATGTGGCGCTAAGTCAGTGCCGACTACTGATGAGTTGAAACGCAAACCGGTACTTCGAGGCGATCAATCGTTTAATATTTTAACGATTTGTAAGCTTGTTTCTAATGAACTTCAATGAGAGACCAAACTGTTGCACAAATTAAGTTAAATTAACTTAAAATAACTAGCTATCGCATTATCGCCCACAGCGTTGTCATTCCAATCGTATTCGGGTGCCCAATCGAACGGGATTTAATTTTACTGTCTAGCTCGGTAATGCCAATCAGTGTCGCTTCGAAATACCAATTCCATCGAAACCCTAAAATACGGCTGATATTGTTATTCGTTCATAGTCCAGTCTTTTATCCGACCCACTGACTGAAACATTGTAAAATTGAAACACGATTTACAACCAACTACTGTCAAATCATCAATTATCCATTGCCGCACCGGATTACGCCGGAGCGTGGTTAATTGTGAAACACAGTTCCACTTCCAAAGTGAGCTTCTCGTGGAAGACTGTTCAAACAACAACGACACCGATCGTTTTGCGGAGAAGAATAATCCACAATCCATGCCGTGGATGGGAGGCGATTTACAAATAGCGCTGCCACCGTGCGAACTGACACTCCAACAAAACGAACTGGAAATTAATTAAGTAAACGATAGCTGCAATTCATTAAACACCACTCACTCAATTTCATGTTGGAAAATGTGTACGAATCAACGATAGCGAGTGGGAGAAAAAAAAACAAAAGTTTATCCAGCTAGTGGTGAGATGAAACCTTTCTTCTGCGATCATTCATTGTGTTATATTAGTTATGGAATTTAGATTTCGACTTTTTATTTTGGACGCAGATCTTCTTGTTCTTGTTTATAGTGACTACATCTAAACCTTTCTTATTCGTTTTTTCTTCTTCTAATGTTCACAGTCAGGGAACATGATTGATAACATTGTTCCAGAAAGGAATTCGAATATTTTTCTTCAATCGAAAACATAATGAAATTACTCGAATCTATAAATAAAGGCGGCAACTGTTATTTAAGCCTCATTTATTTTCTTCTATTTCAATGTTTTTGCTTTCTCATTGGGGATTTGTTCCTGCCTGTACAGGCATTAGCAAGATGAGTACCTACTATAGCTCGATGCGGTCTTCATTCCGGTAGAGGGGTACTCAGTGGACGAAGATTGTGTGAATACACTAAGGTTTTTTACACGGTTTCGTAATTAGAACGATTTTTGCAGTTTTCTCAATTGACACAGTTTGTTTGCACGCATTTCGCAATTAACATGGCTTCAGCAAAAAGTCCTTTTGAAGGCAACAATGACAATTTTTTGATCCAGTTTCTTTTTTCATTAACGCGGTTTTTGCAAAAAGAATTCTCTAATATCCAATCATTATCGGAATTTTTGGTACGGGCTTGACGAATAGATGCCATATGTCGATGTCTGACGCCATTTTAAAACCAAGGCAACTTTCTGTTTAGCGTGATTCTGTAAAGTCCAATCAATATGGGTATTTTCGGAATAGGCCTGACAAGTAGAAGCCAAATATCGATTTCTGAAGCCATTTTGAAAACCAAGATGGTAACATCCGGTTTAGTGAAATTCCTTCAAACCCAATCAATACGGGTGATTTTGGAACAGACTTGGCGAGTAGACGCCAAATCTCAATGCTTGGCGCCATTTCGAAAACCAAGATGGCGATTTCCGGTTTAATGAAATTTTTTAAAACCCAATCAATACCGGTATTTTTGAGACCGGCTTGGCGAGTAGATCAATATGGATATTTTTGGAACGGGGTTGACCAGTAGACGCCAAATATCGATGCTTGACGCCATTTTGAAAACCAAGATGGCGACTTATATAATCAATATGGGTTCGACAAGTGGACGCCCAATTTCGATGTCTGAGATCATTTTGAAAATTAGGATGGCGATTTTCGATCCACGCTCGACTAACGGGAAGAATTAGGGTTAAACGGGTACCCACATTTCATGTGGTCATTCTAACTATCTTCAATCGACTCCCTGACATTTATCGCATAAGAAATATTAACATTGAAGAGCCATGCACAGTATTCAATCAAGTTATGTATTCAGACTGGATCGAAAAGATGAATTGGGGCAAAACGAGCATGATAACCTACCGTGCGCGGCAGTCATTAATACCAGCAACCACGTTTCTACATAAACACACTTTATAGAAAGCTTTATTCAACTTGTATGAAAAAATATCGCGGATTTGGTTCTATTTTCTATAATGCGGAACAAAACGATTTTGAGTAACTGCCAACCCCAAAAAAATGACATCGTCCATGGCTTGATTAGCCGTTAGGATGAAGTTCGAATCCACTTTGTACGATGATCGCTTGGCTTTTCTTTTATGAACGAAGTTATGATCGAAACCGGCAAGGAAAGGTGAAAAAATCACGGACTGCTCTACATGTAATTCATGAGTAAAATATTCCAAACGCATAATGTTAAATTGTGTGTTGCAACCGTGGAGATAGGATGCAACAAATTTCCATTTCAACGAACTTGTTCCCCGAATCGCCTACTCGTCGTTACCAATGATTTACGATTATCGTATATAAATTTCAATTTTTACTGGCGGTTTAATTTGCGTCCAATGTATGAGCATTATCGTGTCAATTTATTTCAAACGATTAACAATTTTATGGATTAGGTTCTATATTTTTCATCCTATTATCAAAGTATTATAACTAATCTACAGGGCCTTTCTAATAATTCAAAAACCACCAAGCGTCCACTTCGCAATCGTAAATTTTATATCGAACGAAGAGTGCACCACTGACGATTAAGTGCAATAAAGCAACCCAACCGTTCCCATCTCCAGCCATCCAATTTCCAACCCCAGAACCATGAGTTGAGCAGTAGCGAGCGATCCTCTGGGTTCCCATGATGAGACTTTTCACCCTAACAAATCGGGTGAAAATTGCATTCTTTCCATCGTTTCACTAACGTGCACCATCCATTTAATTTATAGCACTTGAGAGCCAGTAGTGTAGGTGTAGGTACAGTGCTTACGCTCCGACGGAGGTGGAAATGGAGAAAAATGACCCGACAGAAGTGGCCTCTTTACTGTCCGGCTGCCGATGAACGAATTGCTGAAGCGGTGCGTGGTGCAGGTGGACGACGGCGGGCGGGGCAATAAAGATTGATGGAATCTGCCGTTTTGTAACGGAGGAAGTGAGCAGTATTGGTGGGGAATCGGTTTTTTTTCTCGAAACATTGCTCTGGGGCGAAATAGTTTCCCTTTACGTTGTTACTTTCCCTTTACGTTGTTAGTAGCGTGTCTCGGATCGGTTGGTCGTTTCAGTCAATGAGTTCATTTTCCGAGTGCAAACGCTCAGAAAGTTCAGGTATATGCCGCCTAGTTGTAAACGACGTGGAAGATTTCATATACACCCACAATAAGTTTCTCAGTAAATTCGTAGGTTGAGCTGTTTAACCCATTCTACTCTACCGGATGGTACTGTCCTGTTTGGATTAATTTGAGCCGTTGGTAGTTTTCTTCTCATTGGCAGTTTTCCCTGTAGATTGAATTTTTACTTCCTGATGAGTGAGGAAGTCGAATAGCAGCTAATTGACAAGCGAATCGTTAGTAGCTCTGTGCCCTTCTCCCTTTGTACGTGTTCGGTTTCTGGTTGGATACACCCCTGATTACATTCTTTCCGCTTTCGAGCAACTACCTCACCAGATTTTTCAGAAAAAAACACGTATCTCGGCGACTCTATGTCTCTAGTGAATAGACTAGAAAAAGTTTGAATAAATTGGTGAGAATGCTGCAGGAAATTTTTTTTATAAGACTAAAAATTTAGGACTTCCTCCCCTGTCACAGGGCAAAAACTGATAAAGAACAGGTACCGCATTTAACATTGACGTATTACTTTGTTGCTAGAAGTACAGACGCGATGCGATGAAACAGCAGATTTCAATAAGATAATTTCGAAAAGCAACTAAAATGTTGCAACTGGTTGCACGTCTATGTTAGTATGTAGCAGCCGACCTGTTTCGCATACATCTTCATGTTTTTCGTTATTGAACACCTAACGAATCTTTATCTGCCGTTTTTTCGGCAGCTGCGTTTGGCTTTATACTTGCGAATGACTTCTTCGGTGTCCTCGTCGTCGCCACAGTGTAGAATTGAAGTTGTGTATTTCGGCTCACATGGTTGCTTAGCTGTGCGACGATCATATTTGCGCTTCGGAGCATTTTTTGGGCTCCTTTTCCTTCTCTTTTTCGATATTTTTTCATTATCTACTTCTTCGGTGTCCTCGTCGTCGCCACAGTGTAGAATTGAAGTTGTGCATTTCGGCTCACGTGGTTACTTAGCTGTGCGACGATCATGTTTGCGCTTCGGAGCATTTTTTGGGCTTCTTTTCCTTCTCTTTTTCGATATTTTTTTCCATTATCTACTTCAAGAACACCTTAAATTATTATACTGTTAACTCACGCGAAATATCTGACGCGTTTTCATTGTTGACCTGCACATTCCTTTCACACGAGTATGTAATGTTTCGAACGGAACCTTGAATTATTTAGAGGCTGATCGAATACTGGCGCCATCTTGAACAGATGCTATTGCTCTACAGTCCGTTTTGGCGTACTTCGCACAAAATTTCGCATCATTTCCTCCATTGAAATTTACATTATAGTAGTGACCTATAGTGCCCCCCCAACGGCTGACCCATCGTGTCCCCAAGCGTATGTTTCGTGTTAATATCCTTACTTTTTTTTCAAAAACAATAATATCGATAAACCAACAGAAAATCATTTTCAGTATACGTAAGGAAAAACTCATTTGACATTTTTTTTTACATTGATTAAATGTACTGTACTGTACTGAGGAGAAAAGATAATGAGCTCTCGCAGGACAATACACGAGAATATATAAATGACGCCGTAACTAATACAGCCGATCCAAGATAACAATCGAAATGACAGTCGTCAACGATGTTCTCTACTATGTATCTAATTAACACAACATGAGCGACCTCTGCAAGAACATAGCAAAGTTATTGCTCTATACCTATTGTACCCCCATACCTATTTGACCCTATTCTACTTTAATAATTTTTCGTGATGAATAGGATATTTATCTCTTGATAAGGATTTTAAGCACAATACTCGGTATGTTGCTAAATGGCAACAGTGTGCATTTAAGGGTTACAACCTAGTTAAACAATGTGACAAAATAATGTTGTCAAATATTGGGAAGAATAATTTGTGCAGAAAACATTTTCTTAATCTAGATAATTCTTTTAAGTATTAACCCGCGAAATAGGACTTAAACCGTTTCATTACATCCACAAATCGCCTACCAGATCAGAAAATTCTGCACAAATGTCATTTTCCGATGCAGTTATTTGGTATGTCACTTTTCTAATCACTCAGAATTGGTGTCTTCTAAAACATGTAAACATGTTATACAAAAAAATTAGAAGGCTGAGAACTCTAAAAATTCACAATTCTTGCTAGTGAGTGTGACGTGTGACAAAACCAGTCAGAGGATCAGATGTTTAAGCCAGTATCCTGCACTCCTAATAAACACACCTTGTAGCATCATACCCAAACGGGCCGATCAAAAAATATTCTTATTTGCCGAATACGGTATAGAAGAGAAATCTAGAATCTTTCATCAATATCAAGTCAAGGATCCTTATACTGGAACCTAAGGATTCTCGATTCTGGCTCCACGGTCAAGATTCCTTAGATTAACGGATCACAATACTTTTAAATTTTCATACCGAAATCGAGGTACGTGTTTGATATACATGGTAAAAATTATGGGCAGATTTCTTTGAGTTCGTTTGATGTTTGTGATCATTTAATTTTTCATTTTATGATTTATTTTTATGTTTATTTATTAAGGTTCGCGAAAAATAATAGGAAAAAATCAAACGTTTTTGCAGCTCTCTTTCCTGGGCGCACTGCATGAATTGAGTTTTTTTTCTTTCTTGGTAGTGAGTAATGGTCAAATTTACCCTCTGCGCTTGCTGATCATTCCGTCTGCCTTTTCGGCCGCTCGTGTTTGCGTCCGTGTCGTCGTCGCTAGTGTATCTTTGATTTTCGCTGTTAGATGTTTGGTGCATTTTGTGTTTTCGAGTGACTTTGGTATGGTCGTCTTCTTTCTTACTGATATCTAACCTAGGAATGTTAACTATTGGCTTGCGGATACCGTGGAATATTGTTTGTCCGACATTTATTTTTTCACAGGCTGTCTGTGTTGTATTAGCTGATGTCGAAGGTTGTTTGTTGTAGTAGATGAGTTTTCTTTAGTTGTTTTGACGCATGGCTTACCATAGTGTGCCGTTTGCTTACAGAACTGGCACGTGGGCCCAGGGTATTTGCATAGGGTTTTTCGTATCTAGTTAACACCTTGAGATGATCTGCCCTCGAAAATCATATAAAACGGTATATGCAGGTTCAGCCGCATTCGCACCACCCGAACACCGTTGATAATGTCAGAAAAAAGTTCCTTCAGCTGTCATTTATGACAGATTCCACTTCCTTATACTTCGACATGAATATAAATAGATTCCGTGCTGGTACGAGGTGCCAAATCATATACACGGGGATCTTGGTTTTGACAATTTCGTGTTGGACGTCGTGTTGCATGTTGCTTTTCGCTACAAAGCGTTTTGCCTCGACTAAGAAGTTGAACGTTATTAGTGCTAGTTGTCTCGTATGATGTAGTTGTATGTCTGACACCACAAGTTCGTTTTCACCTTGATCAATTTTAGTATCATGTTGCATTAAATGGAGGGCGCCCTCATTAACTTTTTAACGAAGAAAGATGGATTATGGACATGTTCAGAAGAATTGCTGCAAAACGCCTGTTCTAAAACTTCGTAGAATACACCGAATCTTTATCTCTATTAGTTGAAAAGTTAGTGTTAGTGCCCTCAATCCGGCAAAATGTGGCGCTAAAATTGTACTAAAACACTAGGGCATTAGAAGTTTAATAACTTTTCCTGACAAAGTTAGATTGATTCGCAGTCTTCGACAAAGTTGCCGGCAATAAAATCTCCTTTCTTATTTTTACTTGCAGCAACTTTTCTAGCGTATACAGTGCCATCTAGCGGTAAAAATGTAAGCTATATGGTTTTCTCTATGTAAATAGTTGAATCTTAAATGGTTAAATCTTAAACAGACTTTAAGCCTAGTTGCTAAACTTGTCCTATTTTGTTCTAATTTGGAGCAGACACTAGGATTATGAATCGACTCAAGGGTTGTCCGATAGGGGTCACATATTTTCTTGTTAGTCTATTGAATACGAATAAAAAGATCCTTTCGCAGTTTTTTTGACTGTCCAAAATCGCAAGAAGAGCTCATCCAAAAATATGACCCAGCATTCAGTAGAACCGATTCAAAAGTTATCCACTCTCACCTGATTCACTGGAATGTTTCATCTAACTACAGGTACAATATTGTGCCGTTTTGTTCAGTTCTATTTTTAAGAACACCCAGCAAGGGAAATTGCCCTGGGATTGTGCCGTCCGGAACCACGTTACCCCCAAACCTCACAACTGAGGCTGAGATCTATCACATTCCAGCCAACATTAGAAAACATCATCGTCATCCGTATATACCTGCGAACATTCAGGTTCTTTGTCACCTCATTGTGCGTCGACATTCAACTTGGTCGTCCCACTAGTACGTAGGGTTCAACTGGAGGCTAAAATTAGAAAATATCTGCACAGATCACTAGAGTAGGCCTCCTTCAGGCTGGTACTAGTACCAGTACTGGTACTAGTTGTTTTTGTTGTTGTTCAGTGTCCGAGTATGTCACCAGGGACAACAGGGCTGCTGCTGACGGGCGGTGATTCCAGCCCAACTCGGCAAACATTCCGTCGGAATAAACGAGACCCTTAGCAGCCTGACAAGCAAGCGCAATGATGCATACCAGAAATGCCGGCTGTGGGACGAGATATTAATTTTCCACTTGTAAATGCAAAGGAATGCCTTAAATTGGTGAGTGTGCGAAATGCGAAAAGGTTTGTCCCTACACGGCTGTGAAAAACTATTTAAACTTGATTTTTTTAGACTCAATCCTGGGGCATCATTGTAAAGTAAAAAATTTGAGTGAATAGCTTCGAAGGTATTCGTGATAAAATTCACGTCTCATTACTAGGTTATTTTATTCTCAACCGTGTTATATGTTTACTCGAAATTAAGTTGTATTTACCCAATTTTTAGCATTTTTAAACCAATAATTAATTTTTTTTTGGTTTGACGTAACGGAGAAAACAAATGGAAATGATGAATTAAACAAAAGTAAACTGTGAAAAAATTCCCCCAGATGCAGGATTCGAACCTGCAACCCTTGGGACTTCGACTTTTTTTAAACCAATTCAAAGATGTTTTATTAAAAAAAAATATCTCGCATGAATTGGATTTTTGACAAAATGCACCTGAGTGTTACTGAAAAGTAAACCTCAAAAGTATTCAAATTCAAGTTTAAATAATCTACTATTTGGCTTGATTTATTTTTCTGTGTACAAATCTAGCATTTCATATAACAGACGATAATTTTGCACGTTACTGTTGTTACTTCCACGTCGTGACGGTGCGGCAGTGTGACTTCTAATGCCACCGATCCAGCTGTTTTTCAGCGGAACTCGGGAATTGTGATGACACAGGTATTCAACTGCTATTTGATTTGTTCATCAAGTCGGACGGACGTCCCATCAAGAACTATAGAGGTGATAATCAACTTTTCTTTCTTTCATGAATGTGGAAACATGGCTTTAGACACAAAAGAAATTCAGTTCCCATTAAAGTTCAACTGAGAAAGCCTCAATAAGGGGCCATCTTGGAAAACGAAAAAAACAGTTTTTTCTCATGCCGTTGGAAAAATTTGCATGAAAATGAATCAATGTATTGGGGGCATTGGTAGAGTATTACTGATTAAGTTTCATGAAGATTTTTGCAACAGTGTGTGAAAAAACTGCTTTTTGCGTTTTTCAAGATGGCCGCTTATTGAGGCTTTCTCAGTTGAACCTTAACGTTCGCTCGGACAAGTTTAATCAACGTAGGCTTTACTTGTGAATAGTTATTGTTCAGTGAGACGTATTGTCAAAAAAGCACAAGAATTTTTCGTTTTACGATTCGGCAAACATCAGAAATTAATCACATGTATCTTCTGCAAGGTAAGTCTTGTACTCTCTTTGATCATTTTGACGGAAATGACAGTGATGGATATTTTGCCAACTTATGCACGCTGAGTTATCTTCTTGTTAGTGAAGTGATGTTTGTTGTAGGATTCAGTACCATGGATTTGCAAAAGACGCCTTCGAAAATTTGTCAAAATAAAAATCAAACAACCGTTCTGCTCAAGTAATCAAACAAACATAAATTTACCGTCGCCTCACCTCATTACTCAAATAGGTACTAAACGAATGGTACGACACTAATGTGCAGTTGGGACTCATTGATAAAAATGACGCTTTTACTTATTTAAAGGTAGACCCGTTCTGCTCCGATTCTACCTGTAGGCTTCCCACTAGTCCAACGGCAAAGTTTCCACCTCGCTGCTCGGTTGTGGTCCCGTTGTTTTCGGTGTATCACAAACGGTGTACACGCGATACGGTAGTCAACCAGTCTGCCAGTGCAACAAACAAGGCCTCCCAGCCGTAAGCGCCAGCGGAAGCATTAGGATGTTTGATAAAGCAAATTCACAAAAGGAAACCCACACACAAAACGCGAACATATTTTATTGTTGTGTTCTACAGCCCCACTACCGTCGCCGGCGCGATGTGAGGACGGGTCAGACGTCAACAGACAGCAGATGGGAGGATCGAACGGGAAATCCTGTTACCGATCCGGCTCAGACTCTACTCTCGGCTAGAACGTGCTAATTAGGTGGAAAACCATGACAGATTTGCGATACAGTTCTCCAATTTCTTGCTAGGTCGTCGCTGTTGTGCTATCTTATGACAAACGCCATTTTAGGGCAAACTGAGTTAGATATGCCACATTACTTGTCTGAAAAATCTCTACAAAGTGGCGTTTTCAGAATTTTTAAATTCTACTTGGTTATTAAGATATAGCGAGAAACATGATGAGAAATTATGAATTTTTTGCTTCAAATCACTGTATCTTGGGATTTACTCAAGTTTTATTGAAGTTTTAGATGTTTTTATATGTAAAAATGTCTGAGGAACACAATGGCATAAAAATTTTCAAAAGAAAAAATACACGAGTTGTTAGAAAAACACATTTTAAGTTTTAACTGGAAATATAACATTTTTGGCAACACTGTAACCAAAAGTTAATATTTTTTCTAGATTCACTGATTTTTTTCCTTAAAAATGCATCTAACCGATTGTTTATAGACCAAATTAAACCAAAGATATGAATAAAAGTTTGTAATTGATGCTTTTTTCTATGGAAAATTTTCCATGCACTATTATGACACGCCATACAAATTTTGTCATCAATACACGCCTATGACATGTATGAGTGCGACTTTTGTTTACATTTTTAGTAAAAACTCGCAATGTAGTTTACCGATCTTCGTAATATTTGGAAGATCAATACAGAATTGATAGAAGCATCAATTGTATTCTCTAAATAGGTTTTACTATTTATAAGTTACAAGATATTCAATATCAAACTTTAAAAATCGTTTTTCTCGAAATGTGCTAAATGGCGCTTGTCATAAGACAGCACAACAGCGACGAGGTGGAAATGGTGGTTTAAGATACAGTTTTCCAATTAGTACATATCTTGAACGAACTGAGAAAATAGTTCATTTTCAGCAGTTCAGTACAGCAGGGGAATCACGACAACGAAGCTGACGATTCTCTCGGATATTCTGGCTCCGATATATCATCGTATCGGCGATAGAGCAGTAGGTACAAGGCAAAGTTCCCCCGGGTAGTGCTAAACTGAAAGCCATTACACAAAGTACATACATTTTTCTTTGTTCAGTTTGATAAGCTAAGAACTGACACCGGAGAATTTCAGGGGAAATACGTATTGTTTTGTCTGAGTAGAATAATGGCTGACATTTCTGGTTATCAACCGATAAGTGATCTGTGATTAAATGGAGCTTTCAAAGAGTTAGGGACAGGCACAAGAATATTGTTTTACTGAGATGGGACGAGTTAGTTCTGGGCCTGTGACCTTCGTCTGGTATAGTCCATTCACGTTGGTACAGACGTCTTCATGACTGGTCGGTGGATATGTGTACCCACTTACAAGTGAAGTTGATCACTTTGCTTGGGTGGTGGGATACATGTAGGTTCTGACAGTTGTCGACTCTTTTGACTTTGGCTGATTCAGGAAGAGTGCTGGACCTGGCCACGTAGGAGGATGTTGATTATTTCACTCCACCAGTCCCTTTGGCTCTTGGAAATGACGAATTGCTTTGTCAGATCGGTGTGATTTGTTCGAGTTGACTGCCCAGTGGTTCAAATGTGCAATTGGGTCGAGCCGATTGAGTCCTTCGGAGGATTGGTCAAAATTTGATAGCATGAAAAATACTGATCAGCAACCTATTACTAGCTTCGGTAAAGTACATGCTGTGTACAGTAGAAAACATAAGAAATGTTAAACATTTTCCGAAGCTACAAATTGCTTGCCAAACTTGCAAATTGGTAATCAAAAATGGTCTTGTGGTACAACATCCAGTGCCATTTCAAGTTAGACAAATAACACAAGAAGCTACGACAAAATGGTCCGGTTGGTTCCGCCAACCATTTACCTCTTCTACCCCCTCTTCTTAACTATAAACTCCGACAAGCGGATAAACGGCGAAAGCTTCCATCATCACCATCGTCACTAATCCCCAACGTCTCTGCCCTTTCCGGTGCACACCATTTTTGGCACGTTTGAAGAGCAAATTATTTTAACTACTCATTACAATTTCCCATCCCAGCGCGTCAGCACACTAGCCCGGTCGGCTCGCTCTATTCATGAACAACGGCATGAAAATCTGCAGTGTGAAAAGTGCTTGCAGTATTCGTGCTCGAACTGCAAACTACTGTTATTTGGAGGCGGCGAAGGAAGAACTTGGAATCACCTGTTCGGCGAGGCGAAATCCATTAGCGAGTTTTCTTGTTCGTTGTCTAGTTTTTTTTTCCTGTTTGGGTGTTCCGTGCATCCTCCAGTTATCGGGAAAGCTTCGCTGCCAAGTGATCTTATAATCAAATACTTGGCAGTCGGACGAAATATGCTAATGGCTTTAAGTCGCGGATTCGCAGATAGAAATCATAATACAGAGCAGAATGATAATTCTTTTCGAGACGCTGCATCAGATTGGAAAATCGCGGGTTGGTCGTGAGGAAATTCGTATTGCTGCAGTCGTACGACTGTTCAGCTTTAGAACTATATTCGGTATCTTCACAGTCGCACAATGCTGTTATTGGACCAAATTTTAGGTCAAAATTGTGCCTTTGAAGACTTATGAAGCCCACAAAAGGGGCAAATGATTGTGCTATTTCTTCCTAAGGTGCAACTGTAATAATGTAATAAAAACTTTAATGAGTCGGACTTATACTCATCAGTAAATGACAGCCCGACTTGAGCACCAACTAGACACTAGATCCGAAAACGTTGCACTACTTGTATGGGGCTGAAATAGTGTAATTGGCAAATTGATTGCCTTGTACGCAGCTCACATGGCTTCGATTCCCAACCCCTCCCATAAGGTGAAGATTTTTCTGAAAGAGATTTATCTAACCCGAATAAAAAGACGAATGGTTAAACCTAAGGTTAAAACCTCTATATTCGAAAAACAAAGAAACAAAAAAGCACTATTTGTGTGTAAGGCCAAACGACTGATGTCTCGAAAGAACAAAAGCTCAGGTTTTCCGATAAGACCATAGCCAAATCGAAACGTTTTTAGCAAGAAAACCCGTTTCTCCTTAGAGGCCAAATTTGGTAAAAACTATATCTGGGTTTAATGCCCATTTTAAGACAAAATTGGTCTGACAACTACTGATGAGACGAAGTAGAAACACAAAAGTTAGAACATATGTGGTTTTAGATTATTTCCGAAAGCTTAGATATGAATCAGTAACGTGAATTTCAATTAAAAAGTTTGTACATTTCAAATAAAAAGTAAACAGTGATTTTCAATTTTAGGGGTAAGGCGCGGCATAAAAAAGCACAGTTTTAAGATTTTTTTTCCAAGCTCTATTTTGATGAGAATCACCTATTTTCGTTTGTAGGTTATATTTTGGCATGCAGTCTTGAAATTATAAAAAACCTGTTTTAATCCACCTAGAGGTGCAATTGTGCCTTTCTCATTTCTCCAAACTATGATTTAATAGCTGGTTCGTACAATATAACATTATGGAAATTCTTTCATTCTTATTACACTTGGTAAGTATATATAAGAGGACCTTTTTGCATTCATCGCGGTATCGGTTTGAATCGGAGTTTTCCATGTGATCGCACTCCACAACCCGTAACTCCGGAGCCGGAAGTCGGATGGAGATGGAATTTAATATCAGTTTCCGGGGACGCAACACCTTTCATTTGAGACTAAGTTGATCAAATCGGTCTAGCCATTTTCGAGAAACCAATATAACCGTTATTCTGAATTTGGATGCTTCCGGATCCGTCGATGGTGGCCAGTGTGGTCAAAGAGACTTTGAATGACTGTTGGTGACCTAGGTCTACAAATTCAACAGTTGTGTTTACATTTTGGAAAAAAATCACTTTTTTACATTCATCACAGAATTCGTTAGAATTGGAATTTGCTGCGTGATCGTACGTATCACCCTGTAATTCAGGAACCAGAACTCGGATCCACACAAAATTCAACAGCAGCTGATGGACCTTTCATTTAAAATTAAGTTTGTCAAAATCGGTTCAGGAAATTCCGAGAAACCGATATGGACAAATCAACAAATTTTGTTTTGTAACCATACTCTTCAACTCGTAATCCGGAACAAGATGTCGGTTGAAAATGAAATTCAATAGCAACCTATGGGAATATTATACCTTTCATTTAAATCATAGTTTGTAAAAATCGGTTCAGCCATCTCCGAGAAACCGATGTGGATATTTTGTTAACAAATCCGCACATACACACACATACATACATACATACATACATACATACATACATACATACATACATACATACATACATACATACATACATACATACATACATACATACATACATACATACATACATACATACATACATACACACATACATACACACATATTTTGCGATCTCGGCAAACTGAGTCAAATGTTATATGAGACTCGGCCCTCCGGGCCTCGGATAGAAAGTCGGGTTTTGGAGCAATTGCATAACCTTTCTATATGAGAAAGGCAAAAGAATAATATTTAATTAGCTTAATCAGCATGAGTTCAATGTTATCTTCATGTGATTATATTTTGAAATGTTGGTGGAATTGGTTTGAAAGTGGAGGGAATGGGGGGTTAATAGAGTGGGAGTGGAGGATGCGTCAGAAATCCTTCATCTTATTTCGGTATACGGGGTGGATGAAGGAAATGCGGGAGTGAGGGTGGTCCAAGGGGAGGAGAGTGATGAAGGAGGGAGGTGTGATGGCAAGGCGGGGGCGGGGGAGGGGCGGCGACGCAATACTCAACTGCATATTTTGCCTTCCATTTGAGACTTGGTTTGAGAAAATCGGTTTAGTCATCACCGAAGAACCGATGTGACTTTAATTGTGGAATATGCCCGGAATTCCGGAATCGTCGATAGTGGACAATATATTCAAAAAATGTTTGATGGGCAATCAGTGATCTAGATCTGCGATTAGAAGTAATTTGGTGACCATTTCAATAGTTTTTAGCCTCTGAGGTATTACGATTGTACCGATTTATATGGGAAATTCCAGTGTATCCTTACTAACACCCCTGTAACTCCGGAAGCAAGAGTCAGAACCGAATGAAATTCAGCAGCAGTCAATGGTATTACTGTATCTTTCATTTGAAATCATGTTTGTAAAAATCGGTATCGGTGCTGTGTGACCGCACTCTTCAACCCGTAACTCCGGAACCGGAAGTCGGATCAACTAAAAATTCAATAGCAGCTTATGGGAGCGTTATACCTTTCAGATGAAACTAAGTTTGTGAAAATCGGTTCAGCCATCTCTGAGAAAATTGTGTGAGTTTAAATGACACACACACATACACACACATACACACACACACAGACATTTGCCGATCTCGACGAACTGAATCGAATGGTGTATGACACTCGGCCCTCCGGGCCTCCGTTAAAAAGTCGATTTTTACAGTGATTGCATAGCCTTTCTTTGTATGAGAAAGGCAAAAAACGTCTTTATCCAAGACAAAAAACACAAGCCATTGAAAAAGGTCCCAAACGGTCCGAAACGTCAGGGAAATAGGAAAAATTCCTAATTAAATGTATTTCGACGCACAAAAAATATATTCTTTCTGATGTTTGATAACAAAATGGCCTCTTCATGGACCAATTATCACGGTTTAAATGGGACGAATTGGATTGATTACAAATTTTGAAGGTGTCTTCATACATTTACAAATTAGTGGACTATGTATTGGATTCCGAAAAATGTACCGATTTTGCGAGAAATGATAAGCATTTGATTGAAAATTGTATGCTAAGATTTAGATAAATAAATTGCTCATAAAAAGTTGTCGTTGTTCCCTAAATTAAAATGTGCACTTTAAAATTTAAAAATCAATCGATAAAGATTTATAACCGCCAATGATTCGCCTAATTTGTGAAGAGGCGCATTGAGAAAAATGCCTAAAAAGCTTTTAGTTGCAGATGGCGTCACCGAAAGTTGTCGTAAGTGATCTGTAAAATCTTTTTTCTCATCAGATAATTTTGCTTTGCTTTAATGTGGCAACGCTGTACTATACACAAACGACATTAGTAAGAATCGGGCCAGCAATCTCGGGTGGCATCTTTGGTTGTATGCTGACAGCGGAAGGGGAAATCCATGTTGGGAGTGGCTGCAAACAGTGTGTGTCTCGGAGCGGGCGATTGAAGGAAAAATGTGTTTAGCTATTTTACTTTTCAAAGCATTATTTTATTATTTGAAGCGAGGTGTTCCAATCAAAGCGTTTTTCTCAGATTTTGGTCTTTTTATGCTATAAAGTGTAAGCCTTTCGAAATCTTCGATAGTGCTTTACCGTTTTTAGACTTTCAAAAAGTTGTTTAGTATTTTAGACGCTTTAGGCTTATCACAATCCTATAATAATAATTCAAAACACTCTTCTAGGGAAGTGATCGTATCCGTACCAATTCCACTTCGAAACTCCTATGTAAAACCCCACGCTGTTGAATGTGCCCTAAATAATTTTATCGATATAAAATACTAACGCTTGCACACCTGTGATAAAAAAAACCATGCAGTGCGGTCACTTAATCACTGCTGGAACATTACTCAATCTCCTGACCCACAAAAATCTCCAACTATCCCCGGACTTTAAGTAAGCACAAACACTGTTGGGTCCATCCGTGCTTTAGAAACACCTACAGAAGCATGTTGCCAGATGCCTTAGTGATCAAAACGAATCATGTATATCCGAAATATGAAACATGTGTGCCAATAGGTTCATTACCTTAACCGATAAAACATTTTAACATGAGAATAACTAACCCAACGCAAAATCTCAAGCAGCACACACACGTCGTACTCTGCAATGTGTTGAACTCTATCCAAAAACACAACCATTTACCCATTTTGCAAATCATCGTTTGTATATTATAGCCTTTCTATACTCGCGCGCACGATAAGCTTTGTACATAGTACAAACGGGTGCGTACCCGGTAAACGGTGTTTAAGCGCTTATAATACCGTCCGGACGTTATGATCATGATGTTGCTCGTTTGGCATGCGAGCGACGAGCGACACGGACACGTAAAAAATCTAATGTTTCTAAATTTTACCGGCAACGGATCTATTTCCATTTTGTTTCTGAGAATTTTCCACGTTCAACAAGGTACTTCCAATAAAAAATTATTGAAGAATAATAGAGATATATGCATGAGAAAATGATTACATTTTACTTGATGTGGAGCCCTAATTTCTCGTCTTCTGAGATTTTATCACATTGGAAAAACTGCAAAAAATGCATAATTTGCAGCATAGAGCAGAATGGTTATTAGGAATAAAGGATTTTTTGAACAAAATTCCCCAGATCTCCAGCTTCACCTATTTTATTTTTTTTTTGTTTTTGGAAGCAAAGATGCTTTTATTACAATGCTAACAATTTTTTCTTTCGAAAATGGTATAAATTATAATTTTTCGAGTGTTATTTCAAAAGTTATAGCATTTAATATATTTTTCCCTTATATTTTTCCATAGTGTCAATGTCAAAAACTTCAAGCGAGGTGGACGGGGGTCTAAAATTGTCCAAATGATGTGAAATTTGGCATCTGAGTTTGCTTTGACATTTGTCACTTCATGAAAGGGGGAGGGGGCATTGCGATTTCAAAAATTTTTGCATTTTGGCAATGCCCTAATCATCATTTAAATATTAAATTTGTCTGAAATGTGTTAATTTACAACTTCATTGAAGACAGGCAAGACAGTTAAGAAGTTCTATTTTTATCTTGCTGAAATTGGAACCACCCCAGCTACTGTTTATATTGTGATCCAACTGGAGCTGTAGAGCTAGATGCTCGGAAGGGTTCCCGATCAGAATCACTCACTATAATTGCAGATAAGACTAAAACACTGCCTAAGGCCAATGGCAGGGAGTCGTGATTCTGATTCTGATATTGAATGTACGGTTCACATTTGGCGGCGTGGATACTTGATGATCGCGTGGAGACGAGCGTTTATATGTTCGCGCTTGAGAAAGCGTTTATAAATTTGAATAGACTAACAAGTTGAGTTAATGACTGGGGCGATTTGATGTTTGCGAAATCACGGCATGCGTGGATGATCGTGATTGCAGGTACGCGTTCTTCATCAGGTTTTGTGTTATCGCAAAAGACACGAGTGTTTGTATGTTAACGTGTTCAGTCGGATGACCGTTTGTACGTAACGTGTTGGTAACTTAGCGAGTATAAATCTGTCTGTGAAATCGTGTAGCCGTTTGCATATTCGCGTGAGCAGTGACTCCAATGTTGAATTTTTAGTAGACGGTTCAGATGCTAGAAGAAAGCGTTTCCTCTTTTCAGTAAAGATATTTGGCTATATCACCGTTAACCCTTTGTGACGCTATTTTTTTCATTGTTAATACTGTTATTTTTAGCTTTATGATAGATTCTGATGCCGAAAATGTAAAATTCAAGATGGCTGATCCAATATGACGACTGCTTGGCTATTTTTTTTTTATGTTGGCCTAAAGCGTCCTACAAGGGGGTTTTCGGGGTCACTGATTCCGATTCTGAAGTCGAAAATGTAAAATTCAAAATGGCGGGTCCTATTGGCTAAATTTCATGTTTTTTTATATTGGCCTAAAACGTCTTACAAGGGGGTTTTCGGACTCACTCATTCTGATTCTGACGTCAAAAATGTATACATTCAAAATGGCGGATCTAATATGGCGACTGCTTGGCTACATTTCATGTTTTTTTTAAATACTAGCCTAAAACGTCTTAAAAGAGGGTTTTCGGGCTAACTGATTCTGACGTCGAAAATGTAAAATTCAAAATGGCGGATCCTATATGGCGGCTGTGCTTGGATAAATTTTGTTTTTTTATGTTGGCACAAAACGTCTTACAAGGGGGTTTTTGGGGTCACTAATTCTGATTATGATGTCGAAAATGTAAAATTCAAAATGGCTGATCGAATATGGCGACTATGCTTGGCTAAATTTCATATTTTTTATATTGGCCCAAACGTTTTACAAGAGGTCCGAGTCGCTAATTTTGATTCTGAAGTTAGAATTGTAAAATTAAAAATGGCGGATCTAATATGATGCATGAATAACGACTGTGTCTGGATAAATTTCGTCTTGGTGGGTCACTGGTGCGAGTTAGGACACCAAGTCGAAAACAAAAAAGGGTTTTGACGATAAAAGCGCTTATTTTCCACCGGGACACTTATGATCAATAGCGTAGGTATGCGTAAATGTTCACGTATTCAAACGGGTTTGTATTACCGCGAAATAATCGAGCGATTGTATGTTAAGTCCAACCCGACACCGCTATAGAGGTGTATTACAATCAACATCTTAAAGCAACTTTTTGTTATACGTCAATATGAAGAGCTATGTTCAATAGAATATGAGCGACTATTTTCTTAGTTGACATTTTAAAGTGAAATTTACGATTAAACTTTTTTTTTAAATTTCTGATTTTCATACTAATCACGTGTCGCTGCAACTTATGAATTTCAAAATTTGTCCATATCGTCGTCATAATTAATTCTTCGATGGAACTCTCGCCGGCAGCCAATCCTGACGACACAGATAGACATGGAGCCGAACCGAGTTGTTATTCTCCTCCGGTGGTTGCTAAAACCTAATACACTGCCACCCAATGCATCCCAGATCAGTTTGCCCGGAGAAGCTGATAGGATATTTCCGGTGATGTGCCACTGGTCTTCCTCACACTTCAATTCAGAATGTGTTTGACAAATGCCCGGACGCATCCATACCATTCGAATGGAAGCTACTCGTCGGTGCCTGGAGGATCATCCCGTATATGCCAGGACGACTGTTGTGCACGTAGAAGAATGGTTTATGCAGAAATGTGTGATACATGCAATCATGAACTGATTTGGCAGATGAGTAGCATCAAAACTCTACTTAAATCGGGACACGTTTTCCGATTTTATACACGAATTTTCTCGGTGCAACTGTGTGCACGACGAGCTTCTAGATGGCATTTGTTGACCAAATTAGCAACCGAATTTTGTCACTGCTACAACCGGACCATGTTCGGAGCCAAACGAATGAATATTGCAAGCCGTTTCCCAAAGGATCGAAAAGCATTTCTCACCCCCCTACTCCGAGTAGCATTCCTAAATCTATGCTTATTGCTCAGCTCGGGGTTGTCGTCTATTGTACGAGCCAAAGAATTTAATCTTCTTTTTTGAAGGGCGAGGGCGGCGACAGGTTGGCAGGGCAATGTCTTTCTTTCCCCTTTCGATGCAATAAATAAAGCATCAAGCAGATAAGACATGTTATTTTCACTTTCTTAGCTGCAGCTGCTGATGCCAAGCTGCCGTCGTCGTATTCTGCCTTACCGGCAGGTTGGGTGATTCGGGCAAAGAAACTAAGCTTTTCCTGCACACAACAAGGAAAATCGTATGTAGAGCGGTACTTGAAGAGGGGAACCGAGAGCAGGAACCAACGTGATGTGCAGTGAAACGGAGTGATATGCATCAGGAAAATTGAATTCTTAACCCTACGATTTGGTGGCCCGCAACTCAGTTCCAAGCGGTGGTGGTGGGTGTGGAGAATGGTCGCCGTTTTCTAATGCTTTCCTAGTAGAAGTAAAGCTCATCATCTGTACGTTTGAATAGAGTGTGCTTTGAAGCGGTTCGCTTTTTGGAGAGGTGGAATGGAACGATGTCATTAGAAGGATTAAAGCGAAAAACCGGTGAATTTCGAAGCAAGTTTTGCGGCATTGTTAGGAACTTGAATAGCATTAACGCTATTTCCGGTCGAATCCGCTCCGAAGGGTTTCATAGTTCACTTGAATAAGTCCTGTAGCAAGAACAAACGTTTCGACTGGACTGCGAATTATGTCTAAAGATCGGGTTCGAGTGTCCGCTGAAGTGATTAATAACCACTAGTCTGGTTACGGGCGGCCTGCAATCACTGACCAACTGATTACCCGGGTTGGTGGTTCCTACTGTGACACACGGAGAAAAATTCCTTCATAAAATCATAAAAAAAGGTCTTGATTTCGTGAACTGAAATTTACGAAAACCGTTACCAAGCTCGTGAAATTACGAATTCATGATTTCCGGAGCTTATTCGCCATTTTTGTAATTTCGCGTCACGTTACCATGATATTTTATTTATGAATTTACTATCAGATATTTTCGTAATTTCTATTCGCGCTATCGTGATATTTTAGTCACGAGTAGAATGAATTATGTTCATGAATTCAAGATCTTAGTCACGATTTTTTATATTTTAATCACGAGTAATGTGATATATTAATGATTTCAGGATCATAGCCACGATTCTCGTAATTTCTATTCACGTTATCGAGCTATTTCAATCACAAGTATCACAATCACAATTTATGTTCATGAATTCACGATCTTAGTCACGATTTTTGATATAATTGTTTCGAGATTTTATTCTAGAGCTCACTTTCGAATTTGACACGTGAGATGATGTGACTCATGTTCATGACATCAGCAGTTTTATTATGATAATCGTGATTTCTTTTCTCTTTATCGCGATTTGTATTTTCTTATTACTATCGATATTTTTACTTGGAGTAACGTGACAATATGAACAGCAACACAAAAGTGTGACTGATTTGCAGTATTTTGTTCTGTGAACTATATCACGAACACAATTTATGGCTTTATAATGCATTTTTGGTGCTCAGCGCAGTTTTCTTTTTCTGCCCAGACATCACACTGAACCTTATCAAAAAAATAACGATGCTCTAGGTCTCAATAGTTCTCGTATATCTATTGCTCGTGTCCCTTACTGGTCGATAGTAGCTGGACGTATATGTCATTTCATGGAATGGTGGATGTAACAAAAATGATTTTAAAAATAATTTAGATTTCAAGACCATGTTGCATGAAATTAAAAATGATTAGGGATAACTTCTAAATATGCAAAATAGATCGTAGGTTACGTACTAGGAGTCATGAACTAGTTCACGAATTTATTACTAATTATATTCTACTATTATACTAGGAATCATGAACCAGTTCTCGAATACATGAATAATATTTAATGATTTTGTGAACTATTTCTCCAGCACGGTTATTGAATCGTGACTAATATATTAGGAATCACGAGTTAGTTCACGAGGATTCATGAATAAAATTCCGAGTTTCGTGAAATAGTTCACGAGAAAGTATCCACTGTTTTGATTTTGTGAACTAATGATCCTAAATTTATGGATAACATCATGAGTCAACCTTTGGTTTTATGACTTTACGTACAGTATATCGATTTGGTAATTACATGGCGAAAACCGTGACTAAAGTTCACTATACAAAAACAAATATATCCACTTTAAAAAGCGTTACACAGGCGTTACCGAAGAGAAATTGAACAAAATTATAAAATCATGCTGTTTGTTCATGGTCCTGTTTTCGTAACGTAAAACTGTGAATTCATGGCACTTTATTCACGATTTTAAGAACATTTTTTTCCGTGCAGTGACCGCCAGGCCGTATAGCCAATTTACAAAGTGATCAAAATATATTACCTTGCGCCTAATTCCGGTATCGCATGCGGTCGGGGTTGGTGGGTGGTGAAGAGTCCTGAAATGTAACCGGACACCTTTCCACATCGAACATTCGTGGAACTCGGCGTAACAAATTTATTAGATAGCATTGAATGGGTAGTCGTAGGTAATTAATATAGGTCAGATTTTCTGCCGGGCTAAATGCTGTGTCACCAAATGCTGGTAGGGTGCAATAGCTATAATTAAGTTTAATTACATAGGACATGGATGCCTTCATTATTCTTGGTTGTGAGTATGTATTGAGCTAAGCTGTTTTCGGGTTTGCCACTGCAAGTTGAAATATTGATTCGATTTATCGGTGATTACCTGAAATAACAAAATGCAATTTTCGTAACAGATTGTGTCATAAATCAGGATTCGTTAGTAGTTAAAAGAATGGAAAATTATAACAAGTACCAACAGAAGATATAATTTTGATATTATTCTTTGTTCGAGTTAAGGGACTTGTTTGATCGCCAAATTTAAATATTCGCACTACTACCAGTATGTATATTATTTTCATTTTCAGTTTATTCATATTTTTCCTCTCTAAGGAATTAAAACAATTTGTACCAGTAGGGCACAAGACCTAACTTTAGTAAGTCACAATATTTACGTTTCAGCTTCGTCTCATCAGTATTGTGGCAGACTGACTTGGCCACCAGATAGACTAATAATCCAATAGTGGAAAATACTACTAAGGAATATCTGTACTTGCGAGTCATCACTCCAGATTAATTTTTAGTTGGGGAAACAAGTGGTTTTTTTCTTCTCTCATTTGAATTTAGCGTCTACCTGGCGGTCAAGTCCGTCTGTCACGTTACTGATGAGACGAAGTTGAAACACAAATTCCTTGTTAATTAAATCGAATTACTACAGACTTCATTATACTTCGTTAACTACGTATAAATGAATCTAGATTGTTTTTAATATTAGCTTCATTCAGTGAGCCTCTGATAATAACAGTCCCATTCCACATAATACGAGCTGCAACTATAATTTGTTCCCCGTATCATGGCCAACCTACACGGAGGTATCAATTAGCAACCCTACAAAGCCCGATTGAACACAATAACTCCATTCCCGGCCGGGCGCCACAATTAAAACCTTTTCCACACTTTTCACATTCATCCGCGTCCGTAATGAGTGGGGCTGTTTCCGTTCCATTACTATCCCTATCCCTCGCACAGGTGAGCTTCCTGCCACACGCGTAATTGTTTCGCCTAATTAAGTAAAAAAAACCAGCGATGACACAGTGTCCTCAGTCCTGATTTCCACATCCCACACCTGGACAGCTTCAGCGGAACCGGATGCATGCCGGTCACTTCCATCATCTCATTACATATTACCTCCCGTTTCGAAGCTATTTTCCCGGACCACCCACTCCCGTCTTCATGCGATCAATCCAAGCGGGAGAATGTGTAATAAATTGATAAAGTGTTTGCTCGGCGAACGATGGATGCCGATAGTGGTGATGATGATGATGATGATGATGATAATAACGATGTTTATGCGCTGACGGAGCAAATTTGTGACGCCCTGCTCACCCGGTTTCCGCTTCGTCGTTGGTGGCTGTGTGGTGTGGTGGTGTACCGTCCAGCCTCGCTGAATTGGAATCCTTTTTCGTTGAAATAAAATTGTGAAACAGTTTCGAAAATAATTAAAGTACCTGCAGTATTTGATTTTGGTCTAACTGGAAATTAGGCCAGGATCGAGTTTTTTTTTTTAATTCATTCGTGTAATATTTATGGCCAATTCGACCAAAAAACATTCAAAATATCCTCCAATGTGCTTGTTTTCAAAAATCATGAAGTTTTACATGTCGCAAGACGGGTTTTAGAATTAGTCGAAAATTGTTCTCCTTCCCGGTGGAACCAGGCTCCGAGATCCCAATTGGCAAATTCGAACAAAAAACCTTCAAATTGACAACCAAGATGGTGGTCAAATGACCAAAATACTCAAAATGACTGAATTAACTCTTGTTTTCAAAATAGAAAAAAATGTTAACATCCGTACTTACAAGGGTTCCACGGTTCAGTTAACGAAATATTAGAATTTTATTAAGTTATTGATACTGCCTTGTCTAACTCATAGTACCGCGCGGTAATCCAGCGTCCGGGAAGGATATCCATAGCTAGGAAACAACTATGAAAGTGAGTTTACCTTCTATTTTGTATAATACATAAGCAAAAGTTACCAGTAATAAAAGCAAACAGTTCTACCTACCACTTTGTTGCTTATCAATTGCACAAACAATACAGTATCGTTACTTTCGTGTGCGTAGTCAAATGAATGAGCCACAGAAAATCATACTAGAGGAAAACACAGTTTTGATTTCCTCATATTAGACCGGCGATCCACGAGGTAAACAGTTACTAAAAGTGAATATACCGTTGAATCTCCAGGATGTATGCAGTTACACCACGTCCGTAATGATGTACTAGGTACGTAGAGAAGTTTAGCCCAGGTATAAACTTCATTGTGAAAAACAACCTGTAACAATAAGTCGAATATGACAACGATGAAACCAAGATGAGTTTTTACATTGATGACGATGAAATCGATGTACGTTCTAACGACCTAGCATCACCACCATCTCAAACCACATTAAAGGACTGTGTCGGCACACGAAGAAGTGGCACCTGCTACCAACGATACTTGGAGAAATCTTTTCGCTGGCGTTGACAATGGTGTTTATGTGGTGGACATGTGGCTAACCGAACCTATCTCTTTCTGACATTTAACCGTTATGTATCCGACGCGGTACCCGGGTACCGTTTTAGGTTTCAATTAATGAAATTCCTATGTTTTATCCATAGCTGGAAATTGTAACTTTGTGACATCTTAGAACTTCACTAAGTCAAGCTTTAGGTTAAGGTTAATAATATTGTTGATATAGTAAGGGGGGAGTTAGGAGGGTTTCTTGATTTTTTTACTACGTAACAGGCCGACGTGGGTACCCGGGTACCCACAAAACTGAAATACCAATAACTAAGGTAATTTCCAACCGATTTTGATGATTTTGGGTGTTTTGGATTCAGGAACTCATCCGCTTTTGGACTTAATAAAAATGAATCGGGTTACCGCATTCGGTTCCCAGGAATCCGGATTTCCGGAAGCAGGTTCCAGTATTGGGATACTATTTATGAACTTCAATGGAATACTAGCAATATGGGTATCAAAGTTCTTGGAATTGCATCAGTAGGCTATATCTTGTGGTTTTGGAACCATTTGGTGATTTGACCCCGGAACGGACATTCCGGAGCTGGTTCCCGTGAGTGGCCATTCCATTCAAATTCCATTTTTTAAATTGCCATAGGGTCCCGCAACAATAAATAACAGACTTCCCAGACAATTTGAAGAGTTTTGATACTCATATTGCTAGGACATTATTAAAATTTACAAATCATACCCTAGTACTGGAACATTACCCCGGAAAATCCGGATTACCAAGCACCAGATCCATTCATCCGGTTCAATTCAAAAAATTGACGAGTTCCTGAATCCAAAAAATTTAAAAGTGTCCAAATCGGATAAAGAAAGCCATAGTTCTGAGCATTTCAATTTGTGAGTACCCGGGTACCCACGTTGGCCTGTTAAAGGTGTTTTTTTGTTGGACACATAACAGTTAATATATTGGCTGTAAGCGAATAACGCAGTGCACCCAAACTAATTAGATCCATATGCGTCAGTTCTGTACGGAAAGTTATCTTCGACGTACTGCTAAAACACAATCAAGAAGCTCTCCAATAACTGATGCATTTTGTATCTCGTAACCTACTGCAGTAACAACGATTGCGCCTAGTGCCTCCAAACCAGCAACCAGCAGCACCAATAGAAAATCCAACCCCGATGAAGTCGTCGAAGTGGTCGTATACGATGACGGCAGAGAGAAGGCAGACTGATGGATCCCCAATATGATATCATACCCGTAAGCAGGACATTTTGTGATCTAAGAAATCTGCAGGGTGACGATCCTGCCAGAAAAACGTGACATCAGGTCAATGGAAATAATATTTCCATTGACCTGATGTCCCGTTTTTCTGGCAGGATCTAGCCTCGTGTCAGTACCCGAAAGATGGTCTGTTGTGGTACAAGGCTAACGAGGGCAATTTCGTTCCAAAGAGTTTTAATTCCCCGATCGTATTGGAATTGCGGCTTATTTAGAAATACTGGGTTATCATGAAGCAGGCACGCCGCACAGTGGCGGGTCTTCAAACAAAAGTCGGACAAAACCTCAAATGTTACCTAATTTGGCTGAAAATCACAATTTAAGCTAATTTTGAGGTGCTGAGCTCATTTTTGATGTCAAAAGTCGCAAAATATTAAATGCATTTTTCCATACAGTGTCATTGAACCTTTCTTATAACTATGATCCCGTTTTCATGATAGATTTTCCGTTACTGTTCACCAATGTCAGCAATATCATGAAAAATGAAGAACAACACTTTAAATCCATTGTATAACGTGTTGGTTTACTGTAGATTGTCTAACTATTTTACACAAAACACAATGCGCCTCCATATCAGCAACAAAGCTTCAAAATCTCCTTAACCTTTTTGCGCACCTAGGCGCAGAACGAGACCATGATATTCGAAACGTAGAGGTAATTTCCCATAGAATGTATATTATGTGACCGTTCCGAAATGATTCCGAAATTTGTACAGAGTACATTAGTGAAAAAAGTATTTTAGATCTGACCACTTCAAACATATTTAAACGAAAAAGTCATGGTTCCAAACAAATTTACCAAATATATTTTATTCACTAACCAAGTTCTTTCGTTCCTCTACACAATGAAACTAGTTGTGCTAAAATCTGACCAAAATCAAAAGAGCAACATGCATTTGAAGTGAACCGAGCAATGGTGGTTTCTGAAATGAAAATCATTAAAAAGTCCGGACTTTGCTACGTTTAAACTCATGTTAAAAATCGTGTTCTTATCCAATGATCATAAAATTTTGAATATACATCATTTAATATATGAGAAATTTAGAAAAAATATAAAATATCAATATTTCAAAAATAAATTTTTGAGGTTTTGGCCAGCCTCCAGCCACTGTGCGCCGGAAGCAGCCTATTGAAGTGAAATTGGAAGCAGATATGAGGTAAAGATGGATTCCCACAAAAAACAAGATTTTTAGAGTTGTCCTACTGTAACTGTAGAGTTTGGTTCTCGGAAGTGCTTCCTGACAAAAACTCTAAAACACTGCTTATGGCCAACTGCAGTGGGCCGTGATTCTGATGGTAATATTGAGTTATGGCTCAGATGAGTGGGCCAAAGGACGATCGCGTGGAAATGAGCGTTTATTTCTTCGCGCTTAAGAACACGTTGATCATCTTATAAATGCTATAGCGCTCACTAAATATTTGGAGCGGTTTTGTGTTTGTAAAAACTTGGCCATAGATGCGCGTGGATGATCGCGATTGCATATTCATCTTTGTGTATCATACCGAAGGACCCGAGCGTTTGTATGTTAACGTGTTCGATCTCGTGGATGTTTGGATGTCGCTAGCGTGTATGTAACTTCGCGGGTATAAATTCGATTTTATAATCTTGTGGTCATTCGCATATTCGCCTGTGTTTTGGAATGACCGCGCGGACCGTGAATCTGATACTTCATTTCAAGTGTACGGTTCAGATGCTAAAGGATAGTTCGTTTTCGCATATCACTAGAATTTCCGGTCATGTCGTCATGGAATGTGTTGTTTGGTGGATATAAGTGTCATTTTTTGTATTGGTCCAACTGAAGGCATGGGCCTAGGCTGCAAGGACCGACGCTATTGATGTGATGTGCTCATGATCCATGCGTGAGTCCGAGTTTATAAATTTATAAGCGCAAAAATTTCATTCAATCACCGGGGTGTTCCCATGTTTGTGAGATCACGGGCGTAAGTTTGCGTAGATACTCGCGAAGGGCTAAAGCGTTTGTATGTTAACGTGTTTGTCGCTTGTGCTAGCGTGATTTTTTACGTGCACAAATTCGATTTTATGACCGTGTGTCCATTCGCATATTCGTGTGTATTCTTGGTTGATCGCGCGGACCGTGAATCTGATGCTTAATTTGGTTGTACGGTTCAGATAGTAGAAGAGAGTGGGTTCACTCGTATCGCTTGAGTTCTTGATCATGTCGCCCTGAAACTTGTATATGAGAGATGTTTTTTAAAGTTGTTCTACTGCAAACATGGACCTAGCATGGGACTAGCACCGATGCTAGGGGCTTACGGACGTGACGGATTCATGATTACGTGGGAACGCCCCACAGTGGGACCAATCTAAAAAAGATGGGACAAAACCTATTTGAGGCCTTAGATGTCATTTTAGAACCACCATTTCTTCGTATGATATGTACACAATATTATTCTGCAACTTTTTAAATAGAATATTTTGTTGTTGGACTAAAGTAGAGTACCCGAGCAAAAAAATTTTTTTCAAGAAATTGTTTTAGAGGGTCGATGTCTTCGACAAAGTTGTAGAATATTATGTTTTGAATAACTTCTTCTAAGATACCACAGACATCAGACCTCAAATTTGAGGCAAAATTGTTGTTTTTTGAAAATACGATCAAAAATCGGTTTTTTGATATTTCCATGCTAAAAACCTTAATTGATTAATTTAATATGTTCTACAAACTTGCAGGTAACACTAAAATACAACTTTTTGTTGAAGTAACTAATGACCTAAAATCAATATTTTGGCTTCTAAAACTATTTTTCATATAAATTTACTCTATTTTCATCAAAGATTTCTGTTTTTAGGTGCACTTTTGTGCAGCCAAACTTTGGCTTTTCCGATACTCTATAATTCGTAGAATAAAATTAATACTACATGGAAACAGGATATAGTTGGACGCATTGTTTGGGTGACCATTCATGTACGACGGTTTATAACATAAAATGTGCTTATATTATTTTTAATTTTTTATACATTATTAGCTATTAACAAAATCTTATATTTTTCACACACTTATAAGCACGTAGAACATATTGAGTTGATCAATTGCGGTTACAATATGGAAAAGTGAAAAAATAATATAGATTTTGAATTTAAACTGCCAAAGAACAACGATTTCGGATTAAAAAATAAATCTACAGTATGTATAAGGTATTTTTAATAAAAATGTTCGAAATTGAATGTTATACAACTTTGCTGAAGTCCTCAACCATCTAAAAAATAGAAATGATTCAACTATATTGTGAATATTTCTCCACACACTTTGGTTCTATAATATCTAAGGTCTCAAATAGATATTATTCTACTTTTATGAATTTGTAGAACTAATCTTATTGGTTAAACTAAAGTAGAAATCCCGAACTAAATAAATCAAATTTTGTTTAAATAGTTGAGGTCTTCAGAAAAGTTGTCAAATATTGTATTTGGAACAATTCTGTTGAAAATACAATTTATTTATTTTTTGAGCCGAAATCGTTGTTCTTTGGCAGTTTAAATTCAAAATTTATATTATTTTTTCACTTTTTCATATTGTAACCGCAATTGATCAACTCAATATGTTCTATATGCTTGTAAGTGCGTACAAAATGTAAGATTTTGTTAATAGCTAATAATGTATAAAAAATTAAAAATAATATAAGCACATTTTATGTTATAAACCGTCGTACATGAATGGTCACCCAAACAATGCGTCCAACTATATCCTGTTTCTATGTAGTATTAGTTTTATTCTACGAATACTAGAGAATCGCAATAGCCAAAGTTTGGCTGCACAAAAGTGCACCTAAAAACAGAAATCTTTGATGAAAATAGAGTAAATTTATATGAAAAATAGTTTTAGAAGCCAAAATATTGATTTTAGGTTATTAGTTACTACAACAAAAAGTTGTATTTTAGTGTTACCTGCAAGTTTGTAGAACATATTAAATTAATCAATTAAGGTTTTTAGCATGGAAATATCGAAAAACTGATTTTTTTATCATATTTAAAAAAAACAGCAATTTTGCCTCAAATTTGAGGTCTGATGTCTGTGGTATCGTAGAAGAAGTTATTCAAAACATAACATTCTACAACTTTGTCGAAGACATCAACCCTCTAAAACAATTTTTTGAGAAACATTTTTTTGCTCGGGTACTCTACTTTAGTCCAACAACAAAATATTCTATTTAAAAAGTTGCAGAATAATATTGTGAACATATCCTACGAAGAAATGCTGGCTCTAAAATGACATCTAAGGCCTCAAATAGGTTTTGTCCCACCTTTTTTAGATTGGTCCCACTGTGCGCCCGTTTGTATATTCGTACTTTAGATCGCGTTTATAAAATCGTACTGGTATGAAAGTTCATTTATTCACGTTTTATTGTTTGCGAAATCACGAGTGTTGGTTTGTGTGGATTATCGCAATTGCATGTTCGCGTTTGTCACCAATCTTGTATTATCGCGCAGAGCTCGAACGTTTGTATGGTAACGAGTTTGATGGCGCGTGTGCATGTATGTACCGTGTAGCTTCTCGTGCATAATTTCGTTTGTCTAACCATGTTGCGTGGGATTTGAAGGCTCACGCGATCTACAATTTTGAGTATATGGTTCAGATCTACAAAGTAGTGAGTTTCTCTATATCACTGGAGTATTTGGGCATGGCGCCCAAAGACTTCTAGTGTATATGAGCTTGTTTTAGTAGGCGAAAAGGCTTCCGGACGTAACCAATTCATGATCACGTGGGAACGTACGTTAATATAAGGATACATAAGACCGCTATGATGAATTTGTAAAAGTTCGGATGATTTCGATTTTATATTCACATGCGTGACCAGATTTGTATTACCGCGAAGGGTACAAGCGACTTTGGGTTAACGTGTTTGATAGCGTGCATAGCGTGTTTTATGCCGCGGATGTTAGCGTCTAAATAACTACGCTTATTTGATTTCGTTTATATAACCGTGTAGTTGTTGGCGTGTTCGCGTGGGCATTTGGATGTTCGCACGGGCCGTCGTTCTGAGTTTTTTATAGTAAGGTTAAACAGCACCAAAAGCCTGACCTGCAGTGTATTGGCAGTGTGGGACTCACGACTCACATTCGTGTCTAACCACTGAAAACACTTCTTACTCTTTTACGCCATTCTTCCCCATGGAACTAAGTCAAGGTATTACTTCGGGGAGGGGGGTCTCGCTGTGCTTTCGTCGCACATTCCTTCTGCTCTATCTCGGAACCTTACTTGGTTCATGGAATGGCTCGACCTTTGAGCTTTTATTTAACTCTCGACTCTTCTCCATTTATCTCTTGTCTTTATCTATTTAATCACCATTTAGCTCTCGTCTCCGTGAGCCATTCAGGTACTGATTCCTTGAGCCATTAAGCTTATGTTTCCCCGACGGTGAACTCACCCTACTCCAACCGATAGTTCCCCGAGGGAGGAATTTCCCCCGACACTCATACCCGCTTCCTAGAACCATTTACCTCCCAGCTTTATCGAGATCAACTCGGATATTATCCTACTCCGACTGAGAGTTCCTCGGCAACGGAATTTCTTTCGGCGCCGGTGTTTGTTTCGAGAGCCAATTAGCTCCCATTTTCGTCACGATTCTGTCGGGTAATCCACGGCGGCGAATCCACCCTACCGCGTTTTCTCCCAATACCAATAGCTCCCCGCTTCGTCCCGATCTACTAGATCTAGCGCTCGGCGGAATACCTAGCCAACTCAACGGGCCAGCCAGTAGGTTCTGAGGTACATCCAGCGATTCCGGGAGGAGCGTAGCTTCCGGTTCACTGACGCCCCAACGACCCACTGCTAGCTATGCGGCGCGGTCTACTCACGAGCAGCCCGGTAGAGAGTCGACTGTGAGATCATAGGCGTAGCTAGGCGTGATTGATCACCTTTTCGATCGGATTTGTATTATCGCAAAGTCTCGAGCGTTTGTATGTTATTTTTCGCGTTGATTTTAATCCGATGTTTGCAATACCGTCAATCAAATGCCTAGGTTTTCATGAATACTATCCAGCGACAACCATTACACAAATTCGTTTCGCAAATCTTTAGAATCGGTCAAGAAAACTTCAGATTGACACATTAATTTCGTTAGAACTATCTAAATTAGCGAGAACTGACAGTAATTTACAGGGCGGCATTCTTTTGCAACCGATCTGATGCTAGAACTTCCAATATAGCTGATGTTGTTCCACATAGTGTAGCAGATTTTTGCTTGCCATCCCCTTGCCAGAAGGCGACTACCGAAGAAGCATAAATGATGGCTGACCGGCGGCCCTTTGGAATGTGTAAATTTATTGGACCTTGACAGATTGAGATATAGTGAAACATCAGCGTCGTCCACCACGGAGTATTGTGCTCCGGAAACGGGGTGTCATCGACCTTGGCAAAATGTTGTGCCCCAGTTAGTAAGTTCTTTTCAGCATACTCGTCTCTGTGGATTTGTTTGCGCAAAATTGATTTCTGTTTTATTTTGTGATAGTCTAGCCTAGTTAAAATTTCAACTAACCAGAGCCTGGGTGAGAAGGGATGCAAAGTGTAGCTAAGAGTTAGCACGTCTAATCTGAGACTGGATATTTTTAGATAAGCTTCTGTTTGCCTGGAAGGGAAGTTTGCTCAAACATTGACAATTTTTGATGTCTGAAATTTATGCTCACAACGAAAATAGACTCTGAAGGCACAACAAGAAATCAGATGGGACCTGGGGTAGCCTTACGACATCAGCTGTTTAGTTCGGGTGGCGGTACTTCTCCGCACCTTCAAGCGGATGAGATAATCGATTTGCTGAGTTGTGACCATCGGGAAACCAATCACACCCATTTCGGTGATCGGTAAATCCGTTTTACACTAACCCCAGTATCGTTAATTAACTGCTCTTTCACCGGGTGCCGCTGTTGGCGACGAACAACTCTCTCCAAAGAAGGATGTAAGCAGGTGTGTTCGATAAAGTCAAAACGTTTTGCCGCTCCGTCCGGGAGGAACCGTATTAAACTGTCCCAGTCAACGTTTCACCTTTGGTACCCTTCATCAGTCTGCGGTTTGAAAACACCTGACTCAAGGGTGTCGTGGTTAGCATTGTCATTATAGTCAGGATACTAATTTCCACGGCTCGGTTCCTTTCATAGTAGAATTAATCGTGGGTGGCGGGCAAAGGTGTACGGAAACATCACGCTGAGCAGGCATCAAGTGAAGTGGCATCTTTGCGGAAACTTTATCTGCAACGAGAATAGTTTGAACGGAGAGCAACACTCTTCTGGGGCGATACTTGCTAGTGAAGTGGATTCTGCGATAGGTGGTAGGTGTTTGTTAGACGGTGTCTGCCGGAAGTGGCTGTACACAAATGGAATCTATTGAGGAAAACTTTGTCCGTGACGTTATAGGTTCTGATAAATGGTGATGAGACAGTGGCAGCCGAATCTACTTGTGAATGCTTGAAACTCAGAATCGGTCATTAGTTGATTAGAGGTGGGTTCATTTGAAGATGAATATTAGATAGCAAGTCAATAAGTAAATAATAATCGTCGGTAGCATCAGCCTGGGATGTATCCATTCTGTTTGAATGGCAGTAAAATAAACGATTAATTCACATCACGTGACTTTTGTTCGGAGTATGACCAAAAGACCACCTACTGACTAATTCAACTTTTTAATAGCCTCCATGGTGGAAATGTAGAAGCAACTTATCACACTATTAGCGTTTCGCTTAGAACTAACCGCAAATATTTGCGGTAATTTCCAGTTTCTGTCAGTTTTCGTCCACCCCACTGGAAGCACCTATCATCGCAATCGCTCCTTTGCATCATATAAAACATATATGAACGCGTTTACTGTCTACTTGTGACATGCAAGCCATATTCGAGCCCAGAGATAGTTTCCGATCAAATTGTGGTAGAGACCATCGCAAACATCAGCTCGTGCCGACATGTTTTAGCTACTTTCCTATATATATAGGAGCTTATGCTACACCGCAACTATCCCATGGTGGCGGAAACAATTTCGCCGCTGCCGCTCAGCACAGGAAGCCATCCTCGTCGTTTTAAAATGAACACATTTCACCGAGCAGATGTAACCACACACATACACACACTAGCACACAAACACACGCCATATTATCTATACGCCTTTCACAGTTGCATGCGGTTTACCCCGCAGGATCTGGTCGTGCGTGATTCTACACATCACTCAATCCACCACTCCAGTGGTTGGTGACCACCACCCAACTATTTGCCAAACCAAGGACACACACACACACGCGCGCGTGCGGGTTGGTTGGCGGTGAAATTTATGTTCTGTAATAGCGGGAAAACTTTCGCCAGCCGTCGCCGTCGTTCGTCGAGTGTGCAGAATGAAATGCGAAACAGATTCGAGTGCTCTTTTTAGCGTTTTTGCTTGGTCGTTTCCACACGGAAAAAAAATCCGTCCATAAATTCATGAAAACAGAATCATAATTTCTGTGAACTGAAGGATTTACGAAAACCGCGACTAAGTTCCTGATATTATCAATAATAAACCTCGTATTCATGAAACTATTTGTGTTTCCAAAAAATTAGCTCGCGACGAATACATACATTGTGTTACATTCGAATGTTTTGTAGGGTTACTGTGGTTGTTCCCTGGACAAACGTGTTACGTGCACGAATGGTCAGTAGTGACTATTGCACTAGAAATCATGAATTAGTTCACGAATACATGAATAATATTTGATGTTTTCGTGAACTATTTCACGAGCACGAACGGTATGTCGCGACAATTATACTAGGTATCATGAATCAGTTCACGAATACATAAAAAACATTTTATGATTTCGCGAGCTATTTCACGAGCACGAATGGTAAGTCGTGACTTTCGGTTCATGAATACATGTATAATATTCTACGATATCGTGAACTATTTCACGACCACAAATGGTATATCGTGGCTATTATACTAGGTATCATGAACCAGTTCACGAATACATGAGTAATATTTGATGATTTTGTGAACTATTTCTCGAGCACAGATATTGGATCGTGACTAATTCATTAAAAATCATGAATTAGTTCACGAGGAATGTATGGATTCATGAATAAAATTCCAAATTTCGTGAAATAATTCGCGAGGAAGCATCCAGACTGCTTAGATTTTGTGAACTATTGTTCCTAAATCTATGAATAGCATCATAAGTCAACCTTTGGTTTTATGAATAATGTTCTTAAAGTTGTGTGCTAGTTCACGTGCAGAAAATCAAATTGCTAATGACATGGCAGAGAACATGGCTTATGTTCACAAAACAAAAACAAATATTTCCACTTATAAAAGCGTTACGTGGGCGTTACTGAAGGGAAATCGAATATAATCATAAAAGCCATTTTTGCTCATGGTCCTGTTTTCGTAGCGTAAAAACGTGCTTGTTCCAGAATTCATAGCACTTTATTCACGATTTTGGGAACAATTTTTTTCCGTGTAGAAGGGTTCCGGTGTGCGAGGCCGCCCCCTCGCAACCGGTATGCGACGGTTCGCGCGAAACGTACGATTTCGAAGTAAGTATATGTATGCTTCATCGTTGTATGCCAATCAGGGTAGGCAATGTGTTATTAGGAGGTAAACAAAAAAAAAACGATTCTATTGATTCAACATAGAAAGCTGAACGGCAAACTATGATGCTTGAGTAGAAAAGCAAGTCATGGTTGTGACCTGTCATATGTGAAAATATTCATCCTGCAGTATTGATCGGTGTTGGATGTTTTATGTTCATGGCCGTCTTTAGACTACTCGGGGCCCCCGGGCACTATTGAACGTAGGGCTCCTCACATTATAGAGATGAAATCAGCATGTCGTATTGCACTCTCAGTGTGACAAAATAAGACAGTTAGTATAATGGCAATTGAAAATATTGGAGGCTAGAAATATGTGCTGCGAATGAACATTTAGCAGTATACTGACAATAGTAATTTGAACTGCTTAGTTAGATTGCGTTGTTTGAGGATGGATAGGTTCATGGCCAAGAAGAAGGAATGATGGAGTAGGTCAGTTTTACCGTAAATTCGCCATTCGAGCTACCTTGCCCAGGCCAGCAAAGAAATCTTCGTGCTTCATGATGCGTTTAAGGAGGTTTTAGTGAAAAATGCGCTCGGCTATATATAACTGCGTATACATTACATCTATTATTTATACTGTTTTTTGTTGGAGACGAACCACTGCGACCAGTATTTAGATCTATTGTGGTAATTTATACTGCTATATGTTAATAGATACCAATCTGCGTTGATAGATGGACGAACATGACTAGCTTAGAAGTCCATCGCTGAAGAATAACATTCTTTGATACATTAAATGCCGAAAAAATACGGGAACCATTTATAATTGTCTATTTTGATTTTTGTTAGTTAATACTATCATCAGATTTCTTAGGTATGTATCTCACTCTATATAACGAACACGAAAAATTCACCACAACTATTTACCGCCAGAGATAAGTTTAATAACACCGAAAAAAAACACACAATAATTCGAAATTGGTTAAGATTTTTTTTAGTCTGGCAAGCAATCTGCAGATGCCGCAGATGAAGTCAGATTTATGTCACAACTGAAATTGTGAACCAGGGTAGGGAACCTATTACAAAAAGTGCCGTCAAAAACGTCATTTACCTCTATTAGACAAGAGTGTGGTTCTTCGATGTGTTGGCCTGATTCGACATCGTGCCGTTATGCAAAATCAGTCATAGAGTTGTTATAGGGACATCAAGATAAATTTTATGCCCAAAGATAAGTAAATCGAAAGGTACTGGGCAATTACGAATCAGCAGCTGAATAATGCAATGTTGCGAATGTTGCGTTCCTGGAGTGACGAAACTGTACACAATGTGGGTTCAGAAAAGCCGCATTTTGTTTTTTAATAAACACTGCCTTTTGGCAACAGAAAACTTAGAAATCAATCGGTATTGTGTTGGCGAATCCTCTTGAAAGATGTCTTAGAATCAGGATTATCCATTTTCGAGCCTCGCATTTCTTGCTGCAGAATAAGAAACAACGATTCTTCCGTTGGCCGAGTGTCTGTCGCCATGACTCATAATTTAGCTTTGTTTTTGACATTAATCCGGTTTAACCAAAATTGAAATCATCAGCTCAAAAATGTTCCACTAGCTATCGGTATATTAATTAAGAATGCTCATTAAAATATTTTTGGAAGCGAATAAAGATTAGGACGCTCTTTTTTATGTTTTCATGGCACAGTGCAGACAGCATTTTTGATTTTATGCGCCTGCCCCCTTCGTGGGGCTCCTGGTCCGGGTTCAGTGTTTCCATGACTAAGACGGTACTGCTCATGTTTCATAATTAGTCTTATAGCTTATTAAATGCAATATTTCTAGTGGCTCGTGCAACAAAAAAGATCAAAAATTATTCTCAAAATAATCGATTGAAAATGGGCAGTAATTGCTGTTCGGTGGAAACCATTCTGGAACGAAGAAAGTAGGCACTGGGAAGAGGGCAGCAAACACAGTTCCAGATAATTCGCTTTTAGCCTCTAAACACGACGGAAACGACGAGTGTGCAAAGCAGGTGGGAAAATGATACAGATACCAAACAAAGAACCGTTATTTCTATTCCAACTGTGGGATTATCATAGATTGGAATAAGTGTAAACGATGAGTTTAATTTTTAGGTGTACAACCCTATGAATCAATTTGAACTGTTTACAGAATGGTTAAAAGTTGTGTCTACGCTGGAAAAGATTTGAACACGTTGATGAGATATCCATTTACTACGCCTAAATCATTAAATCGTCAATGACGTCTTCGGAGGAATTAGTGGACATTACAAGTCCTTTTCTACACCGTTGTGATTTTAATCATTAACCTCCCTAAAAGTGAGATTTATTTATCAATTTTCTAACAACTACATCAATATTAAATGATGTCTTCAACAAAGTTATAGAGCTTTTGCCAACAACTTTGCTGAAGACACGCAGTTTTCATCTTCAATATCGTTCACATTATTGCTTGTTGTTTATGGATGACCCCTTAAAATCCAAATCATCAGTATAACTTGTAAAATATTATACGGACAAGTTCAGTATGTTCCGGGTTAGAATTCTCAAATGGGACAATTTGTGTCTTTTCGAAGTAATTTGTTAATTTTTGAAAAATATAGTGTATCAAACAGTGATTGGTTGTTTACGTTCAAACGACTGAGTTTACGTCAATACTGTTTTCGGGATACTTATCAAAAATAGCAACGTCTGTCATTGGCTACTATGATTTTGGTGATTAATCTTCTTAAAAGTGAGATATCTCAATTAATTTTTTTTGTAGAGGGAATGATCTAACATCTTTGGAAAAGTTGTTGAGATTGCTTTCACGAATATCAAATAACACACAAAATATCTTCTTCAAAAGCTTTAGAAATTATAATTAGATGACACCCATCTCATAAATATCTGTTCAATTATAATACCTGCGAGTTTTATATATGGGTCCGTTCATAAATTACGTAACGCAATTTTTTTTTTCAAAATTGACTACATCCTCGCCCGTGGAGCAAATTGTCATAAATTTCTATATTCTCCCTCCTCCATTGCGTTACGAAATTTATGAATGGTCCCTATTCTATGCAGTTCTTTCAAGCGTCAAAATACACACTTTTCATTAACGCATAATTTTTCCTATCTTGAGTATTTTCGAAGGCATTGGATATTTTTTGGAAAATTCCAGGATTGGATATTCAACGAGAGACAAGTGAAATTCATCGAGTTTTATAGGGTCAATGCACCGTACCGAGGCCAATTGCACTGGGCCGTGATCCTAATAGAGGTATTGAGTGTACGGTTCAGACCTGGAACCGTGGTGATTACATTTCATGCGAGACTGAGGGCGAAAGTTTGCGTGGATGACCGAAAAGGATTCGAGCGTTTTTATGTAAAATTGTTTCATCGCGTAGGCGTTTGTATGTCACGTGTGAGTGTATGTAAGTAATTTCGCGAATAATAATTTAATAACCTGAAACTTGTTGTCTAGTGTAAATAAGCGTTATTTATTTTTTTTATGGTCCAGATGAAGTGCTAGGACCGTGAGAGCGCGCGATTTTGTAGGTGATAAAACGTTTAGTTCATAGCAGGGGGACGTTTAATGTTAGTGTGATCCCGAACATGTTCGCGTTGGTGACCAGGGTTGTATTATAGCGCTAGTCTCAAGCTTTTGTATGTTAAAGGGTTTGATCGCGTGCATAAACGTGTAACTGCTTGAAAAATTTGCATGAGTTTTCAATTCAGATCTAGAGAGTGAGTTCCTTTATATCACTAGAGTATCCGACCACGGCACCCTGAGAAATCTAATGGGGGTCCACATCAGATTTACAATCAAAATTTTAATTCCTTCCAATTTTTTTTCTTGCATTTCTTAGCGAAAAATAATTGACGCATAATTTCTGTTTTGGATTAATATCAAGTTTTTTTTATCAAACAATGAATCTCCGAACTTTTGAGGTTTATAAAACTGAACATTTTTCAGAAAGCATTCGATGTAATGCAAAGTAAATTAAATAATAGAAGTTGTGTTTTCGCATGCGCTCACCGGGAATTTTTGTGTAATCTTTATTTTGTTATTTAACCTATGTATTCAGCAAATGTAATAGAAAACTTAAAAAATAAATCTGAACAAAAAAAATTCTTTTATTTTTTGAAGACATTTATAATTATACAGTGAAGACCGGTTATTATCAGCCACTTGGTGAATTTTAGGCTGATAAAACGGTGATATTGACAAAATCGGGATAAATATTTTCGTTCTTTTTAATAAACTGAAGACCTTAAAGTATTTTTCTTTAGTGCCCTTTCTGATTATTTAGTTTAAATTTTCCTTAAGGGGGTCTAACAGTACAAACAAACAAAATTATTTTTGAATATTTCGGATCACTAAGATAGAAAAAATATGCGAGTTAAAAAGCTGGAAAAATCGGGGATAGACAAAATCGGGAGCTGATAAAATCGGATCTTCACAGTATTAAGAAAAGTGTGGTTAGCTTATGCGGCAACGCAACATTTATTATTTAAAAGCTTCCGAGCTATTAGTGATTGGAAGATGTTCTAATGTATGCATTTCAAAAATCCAAGTCATAATTTAAAAAAAATATTATATTCAGCTAAAACATAAAAATATGGGTCAACCATTTTTCACTAAAGATTGCAAGAAAAGATTTTGAAAGAAATGCAAATTTTGGTTGTAAATCTGGCGTGGAATGAGTCTTTTTTAGAAAGGACCATAGATAAGGGCTTCTGGGCGTAGTCCGATTCATGATCGTATGGTATCGGGCGTTGGTGTAAACGCATTTATGACAGCGTTAGTAAATCCGTAAGTGTTAAAACATTGATCTGATCACTGGAGCGTTTTTATGTAGGCGAGATCGTAGACGTAAGTGAGCACCGATGATTGATTACGGTTTAGATAAAGGAAGAAAGTGAGCTCCCATACCGCACTAGATTTTCTAGCTAAGGCGCCATGAAACTTACTGCCTAGTGTATTATAGTTTCGTATTTAGAGTGAACCTAATCACTGGAACGTTTTGACCAGGTTTGTATTAACGCCAAGAGCTCGAGCGTTTGTATGTTATTGTGCACGTTATTTTTATCGCGTGGGCATTTGTAACTAAGTTTGTGCGTTTCAACAATCTTGTTGTATATTTCCATGTACTTTTGAGTGTCGTCGAGAAAGAAACATCAAAAGTGGTTTGGACAGATGACGGTTTGATAATCATGCAACATTATAAAATCTAAAGAGCCCTCGTTTGATATACCACTATATCAACATCTTAAAGCATCGTTCTGATAGGAGGATTGGATAAATCGGAAATCACTATTTCGACTCATCAGTACAGGGTAGACTACATAGCCAGCACCTATAGACGACATTGTTATAACCGATTATCTTATCAATGGAAGAAATACCACAATGCAATGTTACGATTCTCAAGAAATTGTGTTCTTATTGGACTTGACGTACGCGTGCACTGGTCAAGTAGTCTGCCCCATACTGATGAGTCATGGACGAAACGATAAAACAAATTTACTTTCTTGAAATTTCTATTTTTTGCATTCTACAGATTCTTTTTGGGAGTGTAATACCCCAGATTCTAATCGCGAAATTCCATTGGTTACGGTCCCTTTTTTTCAATGCAAAGATGATGATAATGGTGAAAGCGTCCTCACGTGCCGTAATGTGCTTCAAAGGATAGCTTTGTAGCATAGATATGCAAACATTTAGGAGCCATTGTTAGGTAGTAAATCAATAGAGGTTAAAAAAGTTATAAAAAACACTCGTTGAAAAACAATGATAAGACACCTTCTTTCTTCTATTTTGAGAAACGGTAATTGCCAATTTACTCAAACACGAAACCTGCATAACAAGCTATTGTAGTTGTTTCTTCTGTACCTAATTAAGCTTCCAATCGAATTGCAACTTTTTGCAATACTCAAAACAATCTATTTTGTGCATCACCACACTGACATTACGGCAGACATCAGCATTCCTGAAGCGCCGAAGCTGTACTACAGTGATTGATACGACCGTCCTGCACACAACACAAACACACTTTCTTTCAATCTGTACAAAGCAAGCATTTTCCGGAAGCCGGCAGCATCCTAGTAGTAGGCGAATAAAATGTGCCAGCAACCAAGCAGCTCGCAAACGAACGAGTACGCTATCTTGTGCCACGTGTTCAAAAATTTTGCCTCCGAACAAGAGCAGAGCAGAGCCAGCGTATGTACGTACCAGGGCATGTCGTTTGTTATCGTTAGGTTTGCTGATTTGAATGGAATGGACCGTCTTAATAGTAGTGGGGCTGCAGCAGCAGAACCAGAACTCGGCGTTGTTTATCACTGAGCATTCTTCCTCCATTGTCATGCTAGGTAACGGAACAGACTTGGTCTTTCTTTCATTGTGGCGCCGTGTGGAGGTCAGTGGCTAGTTTTTGAACGACGGGGTATCCGAGGATGAGCAAAAGTCCGGGTGATAATTCACTTATCTGGCTGAGTGAAAGGGTGGAGAGGTGGAGAGAAAGGATGGGAAAATGTTTTTCACGTGCTAAGATAGGCGAAAAAGTCTCACATTCATTTTTGCCGTTCTTTGTGAGGGGGTGGTTTCGTTTTGCGGGGACTCTACATTTGCGGTGGTATCCTTTCAAATTTGTTAGGATTGCAAAGAGAACATACTTGCTGTTCTTATCAACATGTAGCGACTATGAATGTAGTTTTCACTATTTCAACTATCTCTGCGAAGATTTCCATTTTCATATACATATATAGTGGATTTAAACTAAAACGCATTTAGTGTAACATTCCAGTAATTCACTAAAAATGTTTTTTTAGTCTCCGAAGATTTCAAGTGGAACAATTTTTAAACGCATGACTTGAATATTATTTAGAGTTGTTTCAGATTTCTGCCTTACAGATTATAGACAAAAAATGTTCGGCGTCTTCCAGGAATTTGTACCCCTCGCTCAGCACGGGATTCACAATCAACAATTCCAATTAAAACCAGCTCAAACGCGGAGAAGAATCGCGCGTATTAACATCCGTGTTGATTAGATGAATCCACGGGGCGAAGTGCTCTCAACGTGAAATGTAACATGACAGCGAACACGCTTTAGAACACAACTCGATTCGACTCGACTCGTAAGAGGAGAGTCTTCCCACGGGCATAGAATCAAATATGCCGAGAAGATTGTTCGATTCATTAGCAAACCTATTCCACGTTCTAATTAAGCCGCCCGTGAATACGTTTTTCCCAGTTTCGCCGCTGGCATTTAATCACGATTCCCTAACCAAGCCTATTTCACTGGAGCTCAATTACATAGGTACTAACTCACGCACAGATCCGTACTCACGCTCCCACCAGCAGTTCGCTCTTGTTTTAATTTTAACTCAAATAAGCCGCGGCAACTTTTCAGCGACTGTGCACCCCTGCGTGGGAAAGTGCCGTTAAAAGGTTGCTATACATATACCGTTCATTCGTATGTCGTAATTTCCACTTGGCACGTGAATGCACAGTAAATATTTCACATTTAAGCTTGATTTTCCTCGTCATCGCCGGGCTTCGACGGGCCGTTGTCAACGCGATGCCACCAAATAACCATCGCAAAGCAGTTCACTTTCAACGCCATTATCGCACGTTGCACCGAAGTGTGCCGTGGCAATGGAACCTGTACCTGTTGTATTCAGAGCTTACTCGAGGGAATCCCGGCGAATGATGGTAGAATACGGAGAACAGGACAATTTTACGCTGCCTATTAGTGCATATAAGTCCTATAATGGAGAATGGCAAGCGAAGAAAAACGTTGCTGATAGTTTGACTTTTTCATTGAATTTTATGGATGGGACAAACTAATTTTGAATATGTTTTTGTTTTTTTTTTCTAAACAAAACAGTTTCTTTCAATTGTGAATTATAATTTGCGGGTGGTCCACATCATGATACATCGTACTACACGGAAAAAATGCGTTCATAAATTCATGAACGAAAAATCACGATTTCGTGAACTTAACGATTTACGATAATCGTGACCAAGTTGCTGAAATTATGGAGAATAAACATTGTGTTCATGAAGCTATGGTGTTTTAAAAAAAATAGTTCGCGCAAAAATGTACATGGCGTTACATTGCAATTTTTGGATGGGTTACTGTGGTTGTTCCCTGGATATGTTTAGTTTTTATTATGATTCTTGTTTGTACACTGGTTTGCAGTAAATCAACTAAAACGATGTTCATGATTTCAGGAGCTTATATTTTATTCATGAGTTTAATATCGAATTTTTCTCGCAGAGTAGCACGATTTATGTTCATGACTTCAGGGCTTTGTAGTGTGACTTATGTTCATGATTTCAGGATATCAGTCACGATTTTCATAATTTATATTCAGGTTATCGTGATATTTTAGTCACAAGCAGAGTGATTTATGTTCCTGATTTCAGGATCGTAGTCACGATTTTGGATATTTTAGTCACGATTTATGTAATATTTATGTTCACAATTTCGGAATCTTTGTCACAATTTTCATAATTTATATGCACGTTATTGTGATATTTTATTCTTGAGCTCACGTTCGAATTTGACATGTGTAGTGATGTGACTCAGAGGAGAAACGTGACAATATGATTTGGTTCATAAAAGCGTAACTGATTCGCGGTATTTCGTTTTGTGAACTACAACACGAACACGGTTTGTGACTCTGTAATATATTTTTTCACTAGCGCGAATGGTCAGTCGCTAGGATTCATAAATCAGTTCACGTATACATGAATATATTTCGATTCTGTGAACTTTTTCACGAGCTGGTAAGTTGTGACTATTACACTAGGACTCATTAACTAATTCACGAATATATAACAATTATTACACGTTTTGTGAGCAACTTGTTTGGGAGCAAGAATAGTGAGTTATGACTAATTCGCTAAAAATCAGAAATCAGTTCACGTTTACATGAAAAACATTTTGTGATTTTGTGAACTATTTCATGAGCACGGATATTGAATCGTGACTATTATATTAGAAATCATAAAGTAGTTCACGAAGGTTCAAAATATTTCTGAATAATATTCCGGGTTTCGTGGAATAGTTCGCGAGCAAATATGTTTTGATTTTGTGAACTACTTCACAACCAATCAGAAAACCAGATCATGTTCAAGATGTAACAAATCAAAGTTCACGTCGCATAGTTCGACTCTCAATCATGTTCCAAAAGCTATGACCAAAATCACGATTCAACCTTTAGTTTTATGAATAACGTTCATATAGTTATGAACCAGTTTACGCAAAAAATCGATCTGGTAATGGTATGGCGAAAACCGTGACTGAAGTCCACAAAACAAAAACAAATATCTCCACTAATAAAAGCGTTATAGAGCGCTTACTGAATGAAAATGGAACATAATTATAAAGCACATGATTTTTGTTCACGGTCCTGTTTTCGCAACGTAAAAACGTGATTGTTCCAGAATTCATGACACTTTATTCACGATTTTAGGAACAATTTTTGTTCCATGTACGATTTTGTTCGCCTCACCGATGCTGACCCTTCAGCATCGTCATTGACGCATTTTGATTTGTTCCAATTCACTATTGTTATAAATAACTCGCTTGGATGTGTGCGTTGGGAGCATAACTAGCTAGTAGCATAAGAACAAATATCTCGAAAGTTTGCCATGATAAGCTCAGAATGGAAATATTCTGCCTAAAGCAGGCAAATGACGTTACTGGCAGCAAGTCTTTTACGAAGGACTATCGCGTGTACATACCCGCTCACAAAATTGAGATCGACGGCGTGTTCTCCGATTCGTACCCGCTATTTAAATGATCTCTTGCTGCAGCAAGCGAAGAATTTTAATGACAATCGCACAGAACGATACCAAATTGTATGTCCCTTCAAATTTGTACCGGGTGACCCTGCATTCGTCTGCATGTTCTAATTAAACATTACTGTACAAAACACAAACAAATGGGCAATTGTAGCAAAAAGGCCCAGTGTGGCAATTGCGCAGAGGATGATTAGGATGGCTCTTTCATTGGGAATGCTGAAAAGTGTGCTTATTGTGGGTAGAATCCACACGAGCTATTAGCATACCTAATGTACATACAGCATCCGGAGAATCTGAAGCATTTTCTTAAAAGACGCTCTAAGCACTGTTTTGCAGATATACTAAAGACAGCTATGCCACTCACCACGACAAATCATTGTTATCTTAGTTCGGAAAATTATATTACTGCTCCTGAAAACTATAGGCAGATGAGTTTCCTTGTAAAGGGAAAAAATTACCTCTCGAGGAGCCGTCAAATAAAACAGTTCGAGATAGGGCCGACACAAAGGCTTAGAGATCAAACAAAGAATTTCTAGCGCTTTCAGAAACACCAATAATCTTAAGTCGCTCAACATTTCAACCGGATATTTAACTGGTTAGGCCGAGATTGTTCACCGGCAGCTTCGTGTTACAAGTTACCCGAATAAGACTTGCTAATCGCGCCAATATATTGCAATTTCTGAGACTGCGGAACTCCTCCCGGCTCCGAGAAAGCTTCGGTTACTCGCGATACGGCATGGGATTCTCCTTTCGATGATAGTCGACCCCACGAAGTTTGCTACAGCTTTAAGGAGGTGACCTGCTGTACTGCCCTTGAATGTGAACTGCCCACTTGATTCCATGAAATTGAGAAAATGAGCAAGCAGGCTTGCAGTAATTTTCGCGTTTCTTTAAATTTAAGGTCTTTGCAGTTGAAATGTTCGTATCGTGCCACTTAAACCCGTTAGTTATTTATCATTTTATTCGCTATACATTCTAGAACAACGCCCTAAATTGAGGATAAATTTGAATGAGATTGACAGGTTCGTAGCTTAGTCGTCTTTTGCCTTTGTTGAGGTCCCAGTTTTGCGCCCCTTTGCAGCAAAGTGCAAAGGAACGGAACCATCGCCAGGAGATCTCACATGCTTCATGGTCCACAGGCAACGCTAATAACATTTGCGTTGATCGCAGAGCAGTGGAAGAGGCATTTGTACTTTTTTTAGAAATGGGTAGCTACGAGAATCGGACTGACTAAACCCGGAGAAGGTAGAGTAGGTGGTAGCTGATAGAGGCGTACGGCGTTGATTCCAAAATGGTAATAGACGAGATATTCGTCGGTTTTATGTATCTTTTGTTTTATTCATATTTATTTAGCATCGAACTCGTTATCATCGACGTCAGAGAGACCCCTCTGGAACCTAGATATTGGCCCATCAACATATAAATCGGGACCAACGGCTTTACTTCTCTTGCCTCAGAAAATCCCAATAACTTCGGCTAGGACTGAACCTAAACCCACTGGGATGAGAAGCAGTCACATTTGGCACTATCGGCGCCGTCTTGAATTCATGTGATGTGCATGTGATACCGACATTAGCAGTGAGAAGAAAAATGCCTTATGCTAGATTCCTCCCAAAGTTTCGGCTTCGCTGCGTCCAGCGAAAAAAATTTTTTTTTTCATTTACCAAAATCAGGCGAAATTGGAACGAAGCTTCTTTCCATAGCACTGTCGGTGCTCGGTGTTTTGGGATACAAATTATGTGTTCAAGATTCAGCAGCACATTAGAAACTGAAGAATGGGACAGACGCACGAGCCATAAGTTGTACCAGGTATAAAAACATGCAGACATCGAAAGATTGACAAAACACTATAGGCTACAATGGATTGGACATGTAGCGCGAATGCCGGAAGAAATACCAGCTAAAGTGCCATGCTCAGCAAAGAAATTGCAGGAAGTCGTCGACTTCGGGGTAAACCTCGCACCAGGGTTACCATATTCACAGATTTTTCTGTAATGTCACAAATGTTGTTTACAATTTTTCATTAGATTCTTTTTTTACGGGTGGCAGATTTTGAGCATTTTGATGAAAATATCACAGATTTTCAGACTTTTGGAAATATTGATTTTTGACCGATTTTTTTGGAAATTGACCACAGATTTTCATCAATTTTTTTTTTCTGTTTTGGTGATTAGATTAAGTAGTTGCACTTTCCGATCACTCCGCATTCGCAAGTATAAAAAGCTCGCGCTCATTAGTATTTATAACTCGCCTACGGGCGTCCCACAAGGAAGCCACTTGAGTGCTGATTTTTATTGAATTTATTAACGATTTCTGTAGTTGTATCAAGCTTTGGAATTTATTATTTGCGGACGATCTCAAATACTTCCGAACCAACGCTTCTGGATTTGACGCCGTTGTTTTTTAAGAATACATACGTATAATTCAACATAGGTTTCGGACGAATGCTCCAGGACGTTATGAATACAGCCTACAAAGAAGAACTATTCAAAGCGTCGACATGATTCGTGACATGGGGGTGTTCTTCGATAAGAAGTTGAGCTTTTCCGAACATTCCACAGCGGCAACTGCTAAAGCTTTTGAAATACTGAGCTTCTTAAAGCGGAGCACCGTGGATTTTAGATTACTTATATGCAACAAAATCACTGATCAGAAGTGTTCTGGAGTACGCGGTGCAAGTGTGGGCACCATACCATGCCATCCAAAGTGACTGACTAGAACGTATACAGAACTGTTTTGTGAGATTCGCTCCCAGGAAACTTCCATGGAACAATCCATTGATATTGCCGCCTTACGCTGATAGATGTACGCCAATTGGTCTGCCGACTCTGGTGACTCGCCGTATCTTCCTGCAAAGAATTTGGTGTCAAATAGTATCTACAGTGCAGATCATCTCTCGGGCGATAATTTGCATGCGCCTTGCTGTGTTCTTCGTAACCCTACTCTGTTGTTAATCCCAAGACACCGTACAACACATGGACAAAATAATCCACTAGAAAGATATTCCCGTAGATTCAATGAAACTTCTTCTTTATTCGATTTTAACATTATCATTAAGGAATATATATTTTAAAAAGGGGTACGGGTATAGATTTACCAAAGATTGGAAACAAAAAAAAATAAATATTTCTGGCCGAACTAATAAAATTTGAGTGATCGGCTATACGAAGCAAAGCACTGTTTGATTAACCTGGATGGAAGAAAAAATGCCTTCGGATTGGTTGAATGGCCTCATATACAAGAAGACCACAGACTCGGTTGTAATAACTATCGAGGCATAACGCTCCTCAATATATGTAATTACACTTCCATGTTCTGTTTAGCAGATTTCGTCCGCAGACTTTCACCTTTGTCGGCGAATACCGGCGGACCAACTTCACTGACAAATTTGGAACAAATTGCGGGAACTTAGGAACTCATTTGTAGATTCCAAAGTAGCGTACGATTCAGTGAAACAGAACGAACTGTGGCAGATAATGTTGGAACATGACCGGTTAACCAAACTGATTCCTACGGCACCGGATAAGTTAAGCATTAAAGTAATTATCCCACAATAAGCCAACATTTCTCATGGAACAATTATTTTCTCTGGTACCGTGCCACATAGTAAACATATAGGAATCGCCGTGTTCGGCTGATTGTTCGGACATTGGGAAACTCCTTGTAGCAGTCCCACGCTCAGTGCAGCAGCTCAAAGCTGTAATAAGTATGTATTTGCAAGAAACGTGGTATATAATAAAGTAGATTACTTACATCAAGTCTTCCTTTCTATTCTGACTATCCGAAACAATCAATTTTAATTCAGTCGATGTACGCAGG